>NC_056733.1:648746039-648881039 GCF_019279795.1 Protopterus annectens | reverse complement strand
TGTTATTCGGTAAGGAGCTGGCATTTAATTAACAGACATAAAGTGTTATGAATGTATTCTCTGTTAGAAACATTTCTTTGCTCTGCAAAATCTGTTTGTTATTATACGGCCCCTGGTGTCATGCAGACTTTATTACTTTAATGCTGTTATTGATTGACTATTCTGACTGAACATTCATAACTTCAGTTTGTGCATAATGCAGCAAAGTGCCAAATTCGGTATCTGGTTTTACTCTGATAACCTATGTGCTGCTGGCTGTGAATCAGCTTCTTATCTGCTACAGGATTACCTGTAACATGATATCCATATTAAGCTTTGTTTGGCTATGTATTATTGTACAGCTTGTAATAATCTGGAGAACCCGACTGCCCAGCTTACCAACACTGTTTTGTTACTGTGAGGTCACTAGAAAGCCCCAGAATTAAGGTACATGTTGTGGGTGTGAATATTTCTTTCTATTATTATTACTTCTTTTCAATTCTTTGCTTCACTTGCTAAGAGACTTCTGAATGGTTGCACTGTGGTAAATATCTAGTCTGAGTCTGATTTGCCTAGCAGTGCATTATGGCATTTCTAAATAACTTATGTTATAGAGCTGATGTTACAGAATGGCATACCTTAAAAGTCTCTTTACAGATTACAGCCCTACTGGCACCCCTATTCTACCCCCCCCCATTTGCTTCTTCTTGCACTTTTATCCAAGCATCCTTTCTGCATCGTATCTACAGAATGCTGAATACAAGAAGACTTTTTAAACCTTGATAACTTCAAGAGTGGTAACTTGATATGGGCATCATCATGCATGGCTGCTAGGGGGACCGTGGGGTATTTTTGATGGGCTTTTACCTAACTGATCATTATTTATGGTCTGCAAAGATTGTAATGACCAGCCACTACTACTGACCGCAGTAGCTTATTAGAGAACCTGACCACTTAGAATGTGAAGTGGTACTGTTTTTTTCCATACTGCAATATTTTAACCTGTTATGTAGCTGCCTGGTTTTGTGACTCTCTATGTCCCTTTTATATATATAGAAGGCCAGCAAGGGTCAATGTTTGTGTGCACCAAGTGCTTGTATTTACAAATGTCATCACCTTTCTCTTCCCTGAGTATGTGTTTGATATTGTTCCAGCTAATGGTTCAATACTTTTTATATTCTTACTCATTCCCAAAATATCAAGGCAATTAAGTTTGTTATTAACTTTTTCTAAACTGGGTGATTTTTTTTCTGGAAAGTCATACTCTACTTCTCTTACAGGGTTTAGTTTCAAGAGGTTTAAATCAGTTGTACAGATATAAATAAGTAAAATGATTGCAAAGCATTTATGAAACTGGCCTCAGCTGCTTTACAAGTAAACCAACTGATTACTGGCTATGTAATATTACCCACTACATATCAGACGTTTACATGTGTTTTCCATATATTATCCAGTTTAAAAACAAAATCAATATAGTTTCCAAAATAAAAGTATAGTTAAATCAATCAATATATTTATCTGCATACTTAGCAGCAGCAAGTTCATATTAAATATGATATTCTCCTACTAGAGGTGATACTGCTATCATCAACAAATTCTCTTTACAGACCCCTAACCAATAGGGGCTCAGCTTCAGGCAATTTATATTCCCTGATGCAAAGACAACCAAGTTTCAAATCAACCTGCAAAACATCATTTGAATAGATTTACCTGAAGCTAGATATACACTTTAAGCCATCTAAGCATCACTGAGGATGCAGCAGATCTGAATAAAAACAAGTAGCACCACAGAGAGATTTATAAGGGAAATGAGATATTTTTCTTATTGCAATGAATAAACCAGAAATCTTTTGCATGACATCACTTCAGAAACTTCATATATGTCGGGCATCTGTACAATAATGCCTGACAAAACAAACAAAAAAACCCCAAATGTGTTCCATGAACAAAAATGGGGTATTTATCCCATAACTTCCATGAACTTGGCATTCTTATCAGTGGAAAACATTTTTAGAAATTGCACTTTTATTCATGTTAGTGAGGCAATATAACTTTTGTACTATAAGAATTGAACCAGCAGCCAGTATTTTTACGATCCTTATAAGTATTATTCATATATTATGAAAGTGCTAGGTAAACTTTAGGATATTTATAAACAGATCTAGCCAATGCTGCCAAATAGTTATGAGTGCGCTGTAGATAAACAAGAGAAATATCTGAGACAGACTCCATTAAATTAAAGTTACATACTTACTATAACTCCTGATGTACATGGATGTGTCCATCCACTGTAATGTATGGTGCTGAGGCCAAAGGCTTTAAGATAAAGCCTCGATCTACACTATCTCAGACTTTTTAGCATCTCTCCTTCTCCTATCCATCATATGCTGTACTGCTGTCCAAACTTGGGGTTAGCCAAACTAATGAACGTGTGTGTCTTTCTATACATGTGTATGTATATATTTCGTGTGTGCATACACACCACACACACACACACACACACACACACACACACACACACATACATACACAGTGGAATTAAACAGAGTGCAAGCAAGGAGAAGCTTAGATACCTATTGTCCAGGGATATGGGAGAAAAAGAGACAAAGAGTTAGGTGTTCTTTTGTACAGACTTGGTTCTGTCCACACAGTATTTTAACTGGTGATGCATGTCTATGGAGTGTAGTAAATTCTTCCATTATTAGAATAAGCAGGAAGTAAAACATGCATGTGGATATATTGATTTAAATTAGCAACTTTAGGTGTGAAAGAAGGACTAGTTATGACAGAAATCCTGTTGTTGCGAAAGACCAAGTAAGGAGGTTTAATCAAGCTAACTGAGCTCTGAGAATTTTCTAGCACAAGTAAAATATTTTAAATCTGCAGCAGCAGCAGCAGATTCAAACAGATCCTTATTCAATTTTTGAGAACAAAGTACAAGTGCCACAGGGGTACTGGGTCTGGAAGTGTCAGTTCAGCAAGAAGATCCTATTTAAAAAAAGAGTTTGGAAACTTTCAGAGAAGCTAATAAAAGCCACATTGCCCTTTAGGAAAGTTGGAGACAGAAAACAAATGAACTTTAATTGAGATATTACTGGATTTTTACTATATAAAGGAAGTGATGTTTTATTATGGTGACTCTGATGAAGCCTGAGATTGGCAGGTGAAAGCACTTAGTCTACCATTGAGTTATTAAGGTATTAAAGCAGTGTTTTTACTCGACAACCAGTGTGGTGTACCCTTTATTTTTTGTTTTGGTGTTTGGTTTAATTGAGAAATAACTCAAGCCAATATCAAAAATGCTAGTTAAGTAGTCACTGACAGCAGAAGCAGCTGCAGAATGAGGGATCCAAATCCCAAGAAGTATCCCACATATAGAAGTATGACCATTTGTCCTTGAAAGTCTTGCTACAGCAGTACTTATACCTGTAGTGGTAACTTATTTCATAGGTTGGGAATATGCTGAGTTAGGAACCTATCCCCCCAGCTAGTTTGGTTTACTCACTCACCCTACTGTGGGTATTTGTAGAGCCACCAATTTTGTGAAGAAGTTGGAACTCAAAATGGAGTGGGGCTTTCATGACTCAAAAGGTAAGAAACTAGGCTACTGAGTGCATAAGGAGGTTTACGTTGGTTTACTGATACAGTTGAAGGATTTATGGTGTTTATTTATTTATTTTTAGTTGGAGTTTTTGGAGATCTTTCAAGCTGACAGCTATGCTTAGATTTCTGCATACCAAAGGCAGCACTATATCCAGTCATAAAGGAAGAACACTGTGCCATAATGACTTCTTTGGACCTTGATGATATTCCCCTAGAAATGAACTGGCCAAGATAGAAGTATTTCCTGACTATGATGGACTAATGATCATCAAATGAAAGAGAGCTGCCCACACAAATAACCAGGTTCTCATGGCCCAAAATGGAAAATAATTTTCTGGCAGACATAAAATGCACAAAACTGGAAGAAAAACAATAGGAGACAAAGAAAAAAATATCAGGAAAATTATTTTAAATGGAAATACCATTCATAACCTGAATATTTTGGCATAAGTAAGTAAATAAAGAGATATATAAACAAACAAACAAAAGTGGGAGTAGTCTTCAGTAAGACCACAGAAGCACTTTATGTGACAATGAAGATCTGGACAACGAGAACAGCATGGTAATTGATAGGCTGGGGGGGTGCTTAGCACCCAGGGAAAGCATGGATTACTGAATGGTCTTAATGTCAATGGCCTTAGTCCTAGCTACAACAGAGGACAGAACCACTCCTATCAGATTTGATGATACCCCCTGTCATATTTTAGATAAAACAGGTCTAGCTCAACTAAAATGGTCAAACATAAGCTGTAATATTACTATTTCAAAATTGTTATGTATTTGGGGGTGGGCTACTTCATTTTTCTGCACAGACGTACACTCATTTTGGTTAAATTCACCATTATAAGTGTCACTGTTCCTTTCCTCAAATATCAGAAGTGAAATGCATGGGAAAACTGCTCTTCTATTGTCTTATGACACCATTTTGAAGAGATTGAAGAAAAGGACTATTCCGTTTAATATTTACAAGAATGTCAGCTCCACCAGTATACAGGGATAAAGACCTTACTATGGCCTAGGTGAACTGAGATCATTTAGTATCCCGCCACTTCTGAAGATGGTATGTGTGTTGGAGGGAAGGAATTATGAGGTTATGCTTGCTTGCCTTTCTCAGGGGGAAAGGGGTGGTTGTATATGTCTGGGCACAACTTCAGTAATGGAATCCGCAGTGGAGGTGGTGTGTTGAGGAAACAGGGCCAATGAGGGCATCACATATTGAGGTGTGGGTGTATATCTCAGTTGTCCACTGCATGCCTACCCCTTTGTTGCTTATGGGCATTCATGAGGTGGAAGAAAAAGCCTAAAGCACATATCCCCGCTGTGGTTGACAGTACTGCACTCCCAGGATACTTGATTAGCACCCCTATGGAGCAAATTGGCTGAAGAACTTGCACACCAGGAGAAATAATGGGTATATATGGTGGCTGACATGATGGAAACTCCAACACTAATCTCTTTCTTTTAACACTTTTATTGAATTATTTCTTAAGACATAGGCAAACATATATTTATATAAAACAAACCATATTAACATATACCTAGTTACAAACATTATACCTCACATATTTTTGTATAAGTATCATCAATCCAACATTATATACATTGCTCAATTCCTGCCTCCCCTTAAGTCTCACTCCTCCTCCTAAACATTATTCAGCATGTATTGTTCTCACAATTGCCATTCTTCTTCATAATTTTCTCCTTCCATTTCCTAAAGATCCCACTTCTAGTTCTTTTATCACTATTATAATATTCAGTACTTTAAATACAGTTGGTTTAGACTTTGATTTCCATTTTCTAGTAATTGTTTGTGTCAGGCAACAGAATTAAACTCAGCAAGGCCTTACTATGTCAAAGCAATTCAGATCTTGTATCTCAACTCATTACACTTCCAAAACATATGTTCCCAGCTACCACTTTCTTTCCCATCACAGCTCCACCATTTGCCATGTACCTGAGGAAAAATTCTTTGGAGTTTGTTTGGGGTATAAAATACCTATGCAAACACTTCCAAACAAAAATCCAAAATTTTCTAGACTTTGTTGCATACTTGGGAGCTATGCATATATCCTCCAATTGTTTCCTTGTGAATTGCTCATCCAGTCTCTCTTCCCAATCTTTTATAACCTCCTCCAGTTGATTCCTATAGTTATTATTCAACACTGTACCACAACAGGTCTTACACTTAAGATTCTCCTATTCCTTTCTCTTTGCCTATATTCTGATATCAGTTCCTAATAGGGAAGACAGTCTCTAACCTGCAGTTCAAATATCTTGTTGACCTCTTCTCATTCTATTACCTTTCCCTCTATGGTTATTTGCTCCCAATACATTAATTATTTTGCTAGTTTTCTCCAATAAATTCTAGCCTCCCCTTGCCTATTCTCTGTACAACTAATTTCAGTCATCTTTATAGGCAAAGATCTCCTTTTTGCATTATTGTGTTGGCTTAGTTCTTAGAATAATTTCTGCTACTTCATGAATATAATATTCTGTATGACTGTTATTATTCTCCTTAGGGGTATTCATCCAAAATCCCAATCTCTCTCTCCTTATTTCTTGAATCCCCCTATTTCATCATCATGCCTTTCCACTTTGAATTTTAACTTTCTGCTTGTGTTACATATATGAGGTTTAGCTGTGTAGCTGTAACATATTCCTTCAAATCAAGTAATCCTAAACCACCTTGTTCTGTTGGAAGCTCAGTTTATCCAACCTAACCCCTGCCCTCATTCTCTCCCAGATACATTCCCTCAACTCTTTACTAATTATTGAGCTCTACTCTGGTTGAAAAAATATGACTGAACTGTATATAAAACTAAAGGGATTAAAACATGTTCACTCTTTGTATTTTGCTATCCATGTCCACAAACAAGATATTCAACTTTCTCAATTTTTATATTATCTTTTGTTTAGTCTCTTTCCACATATCCTTAGCTGCCATAACAGAATCCTTTTTAATCCATACTCCTAAATACTTCACTTTATTGTGTCCCCATAAATATGGGTATTGTGAACCAATTGTGTGGGTACATATTTTACAGCTATAGAGACTTTGTTTTATCTTCATCAGTTTTGTATCCTGAAAAGACCTGAATCTGTCTCAAGATGTTTCACAACACTGAGATGCCCTTTTCTGATTTTATCAGCTACAAAATATTATTGTCTGCAAATAAAGCCAACTTTTATAGATTACCATAATAATTATATCACTGAGTCCCTTATTTTCTATGCCAATGGCTCTAAATATAAAGCAAATAACACAGGGTAAAGAGGACACACCTGCCTGGCTCTTCTGTTCAGACACAACTTGTCAGAAAGGGACCGTCTAACTTTAATTTTTGCCTCTGATTCCTCATATATCCTCCTAATTAACCTTATTATTGTACCAGGGAATGCAAATGCTTCCTTTGCCCTATTCATAAAATCCAAGCTTACTCTGTTGAATGCTTTTTCTGCATCAAGACCCACCAAAACCAGCAGCATTTTCTTATGTCCTGCTTCCCTCTGGATCATCATTGTTTTATTAATATTGTCAAATGTTTGGCTCCCCTCCACAAAACCACATTGATCCATACTGATCAATTTTGGCAATACCTTTGCCATTCATTAAACTATTGCAGACATAAACACTATAATCATGGTTTAAAATTGAAATGGGTCTATATGAAGCTGGGTCTGATGGGTCTTTACTGTCTTTAGGTATTACAGCCACCACTGTTTTGTTTTAGGCTGCTCATGCTTTCCCTCATTTTAAAATGCAATTAAAGAAAACCTTCCGGATCTTTATTACTTTCTTATAGCTTCATAGGTTCATAGGATGATACTAGGCTATTGGCCCAGAGGCCCTTATAAGCCTAGCCAAGAATTTTGCCCATGTTCCCATAAAGTCAGCACCTCTTTCCCTTGTCCAGCAGGGACACAGGTGGGATCCCAGGGGTGTATTTTCTGTTTCCCATCCAGTTGTCCAGGTTCCTCTTAACTCATTACATCCGAGTGACGCCTCCAGGTGCATCTGTAGTTAACTCCTACTGACACCTCTAGGCATCAAATATTGCTTGTTCATATTTGCATCAATAATTGCAAAACCATGTTGTGTACAAGGTTTTAAAAGATTTCTTCTTGAAGCTTACACAATGGCAAACTCACCTGCATTAATATTTGACCTATGTCTTGTGCAGGTAAAAGGATATTAACTGTTGTTTTTTATGATATTAATTTATATAAACATAATTTTCACATTTTTCTAAATATCTCAACAATCAGGTAACACAGATGGAATTCCTTAGCTTCTCAGCTAGATGAATAAAATGCTGCTGACAGTATGTGTGTAACTTGAGTGGTTGCTGAGATATTGTAAGTTATTTACTAACAATTACAGACATAATAGTTACTGTTTTGGATTATAATAGTTACTGTGTTTACTCTTCTTCTTCTTTCGGTTGCTCCTGTTAGGGGTCGCCACAGCAGATCATCTGTTTCCATTTCTTCTTGTCCTCTGCATCTTGCTCTGTCACACCAACCACCTGCATGTCCTCTCTCACCACATCCATAAACCTTCTCTTAGGCCTTCTCTTTTCCTGTTACCTGGCAGCTCCATCCTTAGCATCTTTTTCCTAATATACTCTGCATCCCTTCTCAGCACATGTCCAAACCAATGTAATCTTGCCTCTCTGGCTTTGTCTCCAAACCTTCCAACCTGGGATGACCCTCTAATATACTTATTCCTAATCCTGTCCATCCTCGTCACACCCAATGAAAATCTTAACATCTTTAACTCTGCCATGTCCAGCTCTGACTCCTGCCTTTTTGTCAATGCCACTCTATCCCACTCATATAACATAGCTGGTCTCACTACCCTCTTGTAGACCTTCCCTTGCACTCTTACTGGTACTCGTCTGTCACAAATCAGTCCTGACAATGTTCTCCACCCAATCCATCCTGCCTGTACTCTCTTCACCTCTCTTCCACACTCACCATTACTCTGAACTGTTGATCCCAAGTATTTAAACTCATCCACCTTCGCCACCTCTACTCCCTGCATCCTCACCATTCCTATATCCTCCCTCTCATTCACACACATATATTCTGTCTTAGTCCTGCTGACCTTCATTCCTCTTCTCTCGATAGCATGTCTCCACCTTTCCAAGGTCTCCTCCACCTGTTCCCTTCTTAGTCCTGCTGATCTTCATTCCTCTCCTCTCTAGAGCATATATCCACCTTTCCAAGGTATCCTCCACCTGTTCCCTTCTTAGTCCTGCTGATCTTCATTCCTGTCCTCTCTAGAGCATATATCCACCTTTCCAAGGTCTCCTCCACCTGTTCCCTTCTTAGTCCTGCTGACTTCATTCCTCTTCTCTGTACAGCATATCTCCACCTTTCCAAGGTCTCCTCCACCTGTTCCCTACTCTCACAACAGATCACAATGTCATCTGCAAACATCATAGTCCACTGGGACTCCTGTCTGATCTCATCTGTCAACCTGTCCATCACCAATGGAAATAAGAAATGGCTCAGAGCTGATCCTTGATGTAATCCCACCTCCACCTTAAATGCATCTGTCACTCCCACCGCAGACCTCACCACTGTCACACTACCCTCGTACATATCCTGTACCATTCTTACATACTTCTCTGACACTCCCAACTTCCTCATACAATACCACACCTCCTCTCTAGGCACCCTGTCATATGCTTTCTCTAAGTCCACAAAGACACAATGCAACTCCTTCTGACCTTCTCTGTACTTCTCCATCAACACTCTCAGAGCAAACATCACATCTGTAGTGCTCTTTCCTGGCATGAAACCATACTGCTGATCACTAATCATCACCTCCCTTCTTAACCTAGCTTCCACTACTCTTTCCCATAACTTCATGCTCTGACTGATCAGTTTAATCCCTCTGTAGTTACTACAGCTATGCACATCACCCTTACTCTTAAAAATCGGTACCAAAACACTTTTTCTCCATTCCTCAGGCATCCTCTCACTTTCCAAGATTTCATTAAACAATTTAGTTAAAAACTCCACTGCCATTTCACCTAAACACTTCCATGCTTCCACAAGTATGTTATCTGGACCAACAGCCTTTCCATTCTTCATCCTCTTCATAGCTATCCTTACTTCCTCCTTGCTAATCCATTGCACTTCATGATTCACTATCTGCACATCATCCAACCTTCTCTCCGTCTCATTCTCTTCATTCATCAGCCCCTCAAAGTACTCTTTCCATCTGCTCAACACACTCTCCTCACTTGTGAGTACGTTTCCCTCATTATCCTTTATCACCCTTTACCTGCTGCACATCTTTCCTAGCTCAGTCCCTCTGTCTAGCCAATCGGTACAGGTCCTTTTCTCCCTCCTTAGTATCCAACCTTTCATACAACTCCTCATATGTCAACTCTTCAGTCATAGCTACTGTATTTACTGTGACTTAAAAAATTCTGTTTAAGACCTAGAACCTAAAGAATACTGTCACTATAAAAATAGTTTATGCTGGTTTGCCATTTATACTTCTTTCATAACCCCTATGGTTCCAGAGATATGAATATTTGTTTGAAATCTGAGGACATAATTACATTCTGTCAAAAGGTTTAGGCTCCGCCCATTAGACGTTACAGTGCAAACTTGCAGAACTCCACTGGAACGAATGAGTTAAAAAGGGCTAGAGGGGTACTCTGCTTGACATAGAGAGGGAGTCTATTCCATAGATGGCGGAGTCTTTGGGACACAAATCTATCCCAACAAGAAGTTCTATTGATGCCATAGACCAGGTTGAGGCCTTGCATGTAGGTTGCATGAGTGGAGTTTGACTTACGGATATGCAGCAACTCCATCAAGGCTATGTCTGAGATGGCCTTGCATGCCAGACAGAGGTCGCATCTGAAAAATCTATACAAGATTGAGTAGAGGGACAGGGCTTTGAGCCTACCTGTATAGGATAGGTGTTTGAGACCCTGGATTTTACTGGTCAGGAACCTCTGTGGTCTCTGTGGTCTCTCCAGCTGCTGCATGTGCTTGGCAAGGTATATGCTGAAGGAGGCATTGTACTTGATATTGGGTCTGATAAGGGAGGAGTACAGGGATGTTATGACCTCCTTGTTCCTGGATGAAATACCCTCACTTATGAGGTGGGCCATGTAGAAAGTCTTCCATACAATGGGAGCAATGTGGTGATCAAAAATCAGGTTTCTATCAACCTGGGTACCCAAGTCCCTCACGATTGATTGCATGTTTAGTACATTGTTATTAATGTGATAATTAGTGAGGATGCCATTATCCCCCAGAGGGGATAATGATGCATTTCTTGGCATTCAGTCTGAGGCCATGCTTCTGGCACCAGTCATTAGTTTGAGTAAGGCCCTCTTGGAGGATGTTCACATCACTAGAGGAATTTAAGACAGCACACAACTTGCAGTCATCTGCAAACCTGGTCAGCCACATACCACTGGTTTTGGCTTGCACCTCAGAAAAGTATATCCCAAACAGTAGAGGTCCCAAAACTGATCCTTGAGGTACACCACTCATTACGCATCTACTTCTAGAGGTGGCTTCCTCTATTTTGACTGAGTGGGTTCTATAGGTGATCCAGTTAGCTACCCATCTGATAACATATGGGTTGATGCCTAGCTGGGAGAGTTTATCTATTATGCCTGAGTGGGAAATAGTGTTGAAGGCTTTGGCTAGGTCAACATAGGTGGAGTGCACCATCTTCCCCTCATCCATGTCTTAGGTGACTGTTTTAAAGACGTCGACCAAGTTTTACAAGGATGATCTCCCTTTGACAAAACCCAAACTGTGTGGGGTCAAGCGTTTGGAGGTTGCCAATGTCCTTGTTTATAATGTCCATGATAATGCATTCCATAGCCTTGCAGATCAGGCTAGTTAGGCTGATGGGCCTATAATTGCCTGGGTCAGGGGACGATCCACCTTTGTGGAAAGGGATGACAGTGGCTGTCCTCCATTTGGTG
This sequence comes from Protopterus annectens, assembly GCF_019279795.1. Taxonomy (NCBI): domain Eukaryota; kingdom Metazoa; phylum Chordata; order Ceratodontiformes; family Protopteridae; genus Protopterus; species Protopterus annectens. The sequence goes on along the minus strand of NC_056733.1, from coordinate 648,869,487 downwards.
GGAAAGAAGCCAGTGCTCAGGCTTTGGTTGAATAGAGTGCCTATTGGAGCTGAGAGCTCATGTCTGAGTTCATGTAGGATACAGCCAGGGACATTGTTGGGTCCCATGGAGACTGTATTTTTTTGCCTTTGAGAGGGCATTAAAGACCTGCTTTCTGGTGATGAGGGGAGGGGTCAGGTGCTGGGGATGTCCTGTTTTACTGTTGGGTTTCACTGAACCTGTCTGCCAGCAGTTTGGCTATATCTATGGCATTTTTGTATGTAGTGTTACTGGCCACCAGTTCAGAGCAGATTTGGGTGTTACCTTTGAGACTGCAGATGTATGTGAAGAAGGCCTTGTGATTGTTCTAAGTGGATGTGGCCAATTTGGACTCAAAGTTAGCCTTAGAGGATTTCACCAGTGACCTTATTTACTGATTCAGACAAAGGAGAGATTGCTTCCAACTTGGCACCTGCTCCTTCTTGGTCATGAACAGCAATTTTTTCCTTTTATTATAGCATTTATTTATTGCTGATGTCCACTAGACAGGTTTACTCTTCCTTGAGGAAGATGATTTGGTCCTGTTAGGTATTGCTCAGTCCATACAGCTATGTAGGTGCTCATATAGTTCTTTTGGTGTAGGCTTGGACATTAGTGCTAGTTCCAGCTGAAGGGACAGTGGCATGCCTGCTTTCAGGAGATTGTAGACAGCTTTGGAAAAGATTTTGATTCTGACGGGGGGGGGGGGTCAGGGGAAATGGTGACTTAGAAAGCTGATCACTTTATGGTCAGATCTTACCAAGGAGGATGACATTGTAGGGTGCTACAGTGGCTACTCGTGTTGGTTAGTACCAGGTCCAGGATATTTTCACCTCTCATAGGGGTGTCGGCCAGCTGATCCAATGCATTGGCATTGACAAATTTGAGGAATTCTGGGCATTCATGTTTGGGCTAGAATAGGTCTTCTACTCTATGGTTCGGTAGTTAAAGTCACCAAGGATCAGGGTAGAGGGTTGAATCTTGATGGATTCAAGTAAGTCTAGATAAGTGGCGTGGAAGTCCTGAGTCATGGCTGGGAGTCTGTAGCAAGCTATGATTGGAAAAGATGTTTTTGTCAACAGTTAACTGCACTTGGAGTGTCTCCTGTGCATTATACAATTTCACCAGCCTGGAGGTGTGTATGTTTTTGATAAATATTGAAATTCCACCTCCTTTGGCTTTGTAGCACTCTGTTTGGGGTCTGAAAGTATGGTAGGATGAGTAACCTGGTAGGGATGGGGTACTCTCTGCAGCTTTGAACCAGGTTTCAGTGACTGCACAAATGTCAGCATCCTCCAGGACAAAGAATGCTTGCAATGAGTGCAGTTTCATGTTAAGACTCCTAATGTTTAGCAGTATGACCTTTAAGTGTCATTTAGAATCATTTTTCATGTTGGTAATTTTGTGCTCATGACTTTGTCTAAAAAATGCACTATGGGGAGTGTAACACCCGTGCCCTGGCCCAGCAAACATGGACCCTCAATACTCACCACTAACACCAGTGAGGGGCATCTCATATAGGAGGAAAGGATAACAAATACACACAGTAAAGTGCAATTTCCCTTAAGAGCACATAGAGATCACAGTCAGTCTGGGGATGGTCACTCCCTTGCTCTCCAGGTCCTCAATAAGACTCCCCACTGGCACAACTATAGGGTCCAGATCTCAGCCTAGTGGGCAAGCTAAAACCTCCAGCACCCTCTCTGTCTAGCTAGTGCTTCGTGTCCCTGCCCAAGTAGCTGAAACACACACACACACACACACACACACACACACACACACACACACACACACACACACACACACACACACACACACACTTTGAGAAGAGTTTATACAACCACACAGACACTCCTGGGGAAGGCTTGCACAGGTTCTCCAGCTGTGCCCCTTTTTCCCAGACTATACATTAGTACCAGCTGCCACCACCCACTAATATTTATCAGCTACTCAAAGGCCCTTAAAAGGGTGTCCAATTATTACTGTGCAATATTATTATCCAATTGGTAGTATAGCCCAGGGCTAAAGCTATTGAAGTGGCTTTGTACAATTTCACCAAAGGCATGCAAGTACTCTAAAGAGCTTAAATTATCTCTACAAAAACAGCCACAGCTGAAAGGGTTTAAAAATATTTAATAACAAATAGTCAAAACACAAGACAATACTTTTTACAACACAGTGCTAGTCAAGAGTTCAGAGATCACAGAGAAATACATAAAATAATTCAGTAGTACATTTCTGACATCACAGAAAAACACAGTCTAATCTTTCTAGTTTCTAGCTATTTCTAAGAGAAAATGCAAGACTAAGATAAACTTACATATAGAGCAAGACAGTGCTGGTGAGTTGGATGGTGAAGACAAAAATGCTTAATGCTCTCTGATTCTCTCTGTTTTTAAAATCACATTCCTGGTTCACATTACATCATTCTTCACACTTCCCTGGGTTCCCAGGCTCATAGAAACTACATTTATATTATTTACCTCTGGGTAGAAACCAGAGCAATAAAGGACATTTATGCATGCAAATTCTGGCCATCAACTCTGGCCTTAAAACAATAGGCAGGATGCCTCACTCTAGGCTTACTGGCTCCGAGTTTTAACATTAAAGGGTCACAACATGCTTTACTTGGTCAGTAGAGTGCGCTGTTACATTTTTTTCAGTTCCACATGTAACACTATTTTTACTATTTAAGACAACAAGCCTGTGGTTTACATTGATATTTACAGATGACAGAATTATCTCCAAAATTCTATCTGGCTAGGCTGGCAGCCTTCATCTATCTTCACCCAATCTTTACATGGAGGCAAGAGCCTTTGCCAGAAGCCTGAAGCCCAGGGGAGATAGATGAAGGCCATCTCTGCAAAGCATCTTGGTCTGTCAATCATGTACTCCCAGGATGTCAAGTACTGGATCCCCTTGGAATGACACCAGAAACTAAGCCAGTTGTTAAAGTCAATCATTTTATGTTTGTATTGAGGCATCATTCTGGGTGATGCCTCAATACAAAGTTTCCAAAATTCCACAGAAATACCTTCTATTCCTGGAGATTTTCCTGCAAATTGATTGTACATCACTGTTTTTATTTAATCTCCTCCTATATTAACTGTTAATTGTTGAGCCTGACCTACCTCTAACCTTAACACACATAAGTCCTCCATAAATGTTTCCATTTGTGCTCTTTCTTGATTTCCACATTTTTCTGCTTTATACCAATATTCAGAACATTTCTATAATATCTCTAACACCTTTACAGGATCTCTGGTTATTTTTGTGGTTATAGGTTCCCTATGTTTGGCAACAATCCTTTCTGCTTTCAGTTGCCTAAATCATTGTGCAAAAAAGTGTTTTTCTTTAGCAGCTGCACCTCTTCTTCTTCTGTGAGATTCCCCTTATAATGCAATACCTCAAGCTTTGTTAGCCTCTCTATATAATTCTTGGTACTTCTTAAGCATATGTATTTTTCTTTTATTTCTACACTGTTTTTAAAGTCCACTTTCATTTTATCCCACTCACTTCCAAATATCACAGCAAAACACAAAGCCACAGGCTAAAGATTTTAATTAGAAACAGTAAAACAGTAGTAAGTGCTTTCAGAATAAAATTGCTTCACCAGACTGCTATTAACAAAATGCATCATGCAGATATAGCAATCAACAACCTATCAGCTCAAACCAATTACTAATAGCCAATGGAATCTTTCAGCCAATTAAATTATCTAAATAATTAAAAATACATAAACCACTTTAAAATAGTATATATAGCAACAGTAGTAAAACTCCCTATATATTAATGTTTCAATTTATGTGCTCGAAGGAATGGTTTCAATGTGACAGCATCATTTATCCCTGGTAATTTGTCACCTCCGAACTGAAGAATCCACTTCTGTTCAGCTGACTCCGTCCTGTTCTTTATGTCACCCCCTCTAATGTTTTCAGTGACCACCTCTAGCACAAAAAATGTAAATGTATGTTGTGGCCCATTATCCATAACATGTTTGGCTAAGGCACTGCTTTCTTTCCCATTCCTAATGTCCCTGACCTGTTGTAAAATGTGGTCTTTAAAAGAGCAATTAGTCTTTCCAATATAATACACATGGCAGAATACACAGTAGCTACAATAAACTACATTGCGGGTCCTGTACTCAGCATAAAACTTACACTCAATTAGGAAACCCTCCCCAGGATGCCTATGGCTAGACCCCATATGTATATAGCCACAGACAGAACATCCCCTGCAAGAATAGGTCCCAAGCCTCTGTGAATCAACTGATGTACCATATTTATATGATCTATAACAAAGTTATCCCTTTAGTGACAGGGTGTTTCTAAAAGAAAAAGAGGGTTTATCTCTCACTATTTCCCTAAGCACTACACCCTCACAAACTCCCCTTGAGTACCTTGTTCCCCATTGGCCCTTTTTTCAATTATAAAGGAATTCCCAATACTATTCTAGCATGTCCAAAGGTCAGTTGTCAATCTCCTCTCTGGTCCAGCTGGTGAATCTGGGAATCTTGAGGCAATGTTACAACTGCCTCATGTATACAGACAACCCTCTCCTCCTCCCAACAAATTCCAACACATGTGAGAGATGCAACCATATAGCCAAACTGGAGGCTAAGCTCTCTCAACTCAGTACTGGCGTAACCAGTCAGGAGGAGAAGGAAACCACACTCACTACAATTCCAGTCTCACATAGACCTACCATGACAACAAACCAAACACATAAACACACAAAAACATACTCGGAGGCTCTAAATAAAAATCTGCCTAAGCAGCAGAGACCTCCAAAGCAGACACCGAAGCAACCGCTACCCCAAAACAAAACACGTGCAACACATAGCTCACAAAGCCAGTGTGCCGAACAGTCACAGCCCTTAAGGCTAAACAACATACCTGATACACTTGTAATAGGTGACTCTATCGTCAGGCACACTGACGTCCCGCTCACCAGGCGAACAAGGAGAAGGTCACGGTGAGCTGCCTGTCGGGCGCTAGGATCCGCCACATAACACAAGCACTCAGGTCACTCCAAGGCAAGTACAAATATGACTCAGTCATTGTCCATGCTGGTGTGAATGACCTGAGACGTACCTCCCTGGACTACATGAAAAGAGACATAGAGGAGCTCTCTGAGCATGTAGCCCAGGCCAGTATGACCCTGACCTTGAGTAGGATCTTACCCTCACCAAGAATGATGCCACAATATGAAGACAAGATGATCAATTTCAACAATTGGCTTAAGTATTGGTGTCATTCAAGGGGGATCCAATGCCTGTCAGCCTGGGATGACATGCTCGACAAGCCACGATGCTTCTCTAGGGACGGCTTGCACCTGTCACCCCTGGGCTTTCGGATATTGCCAAAGGCTCTTGCTACCCCCATAGTGCCTTTTTTAGGCAAGGCTCAAAAGACAAACTCACCTCCATAGGTATCACAAGGGATAAGAAACTAAGAGTAATGCTACTCAACGCCAGAAGTCTAAACCTCAAGATGCACACACTCGAAACTCTCCTTAGCATGGAGAACATCGATATCTGTGCAGTAACATAAATCTGGTTCAAGGCTCCCGAGAGCACCCCAGCACTACCAGATTATACCTCATACCATGCTTTTCAGCCCCAAAACTTGGACCGAACCACAAAAGGAGGTGGAGTATCAATATTCGTCAAAGATACCCACACCTCCAGGTTGGTGGCACAGCACGAAGCATCACAGACTATCCATGTGCAACTAACAGTGGGTAAAACTGCCTTCCAGTTTATAGCCTGCTACAAACCACCCTCCCAAACACAGGAACCCCACTCGGCCTTCCTGAGAATACTGGAAAATATGAAGGTCTCTCCAAACACCATTATATTGGGCGACTTCAACTACCCAAACATAGACTGGGAGCATTACTCTAGCTCCAACACCCTAGCCCAAAGGTTCCTAGAATTTATAAACTCAAATGCTATGGAACAACTTGTTACCACTCCCACAAGAGGGGAAAACATACTGGACCTGATCATCACCAACATGGGGACACTATGCTCCAGACCAGAAGTGTATCCCTCACTGGTAAGATCAGACCATAAACTAATCTCACTGGATATTCACATCCTGACCCCACCCCCTGCCCAGAAAACCACAGTGAAAAACTTCTCTAAAGCAAATTTCACACGCCTCAAAACCGAGGCGGAATCCTTCAAAGCCCCGGCCTGTGGAAAATACGCCTAGACCGCAGAATCCTTTATAAACGCATTCTATGAACACCTTCAGGAATGCATGGATCATGCAATCCCAAATAAAACGAAGACCCAATCCTCCAAAGGCAGACGTCCTGTCTGGTGGACCCCAGCCATAAACAAACTATACAATAGAAGGAGAAAGCTACTACATGATAGAGCAAAATCCCAAAAAGGGAAGGCATCTCTGATCAGTATTAGCAAAAAACTACGGGCACTCATAAAATCGTCTAAGGCCAGCTTCGAGAGAAAAATTGCACAGGACACTAAGGATAATCACAAGGCTTTCTTTAGTTATGTTAGGAACCTGAGTGGGAATTCCCAGATATGCTCAGAATTAGTCCAAAATGACAAAAAATACACCGAGCCCACAGACATTGCCAACATCCTAGCTGACAGGTTCAGTGCAAACTTCTCCCCCCCCTCCCCACCAAAAGGGCAAATATCTATCCCAACAGAGTGCTGCCCCCCCTGACATCAGATGCTCAGGTAAGAGCCACCCTCTCCAAAGCAAAAAACACAGCATCAATGGGACCAGATGGTGTCCTGGGCTGCGTCCTACATGAACTCCAAGAAGAGCTAAACCCAAACATAAAACTACTGTTCAATCTTAGCCTTACTACAGGATATGTACCCAAAGAGTGGCGTACAGCAACAGTGGTCCCTCTCCACAAAGGTGGTGCCTCAACGGATCCTGGAAACTATCGCCCCATAAGCCTGACTAGCTTGGTCTGAAAGCTATGGAAAGGATCATCATGGACCTCATGAATAAAGATATTGGGGACCTACAGACACTGGATCCTACCCAGTTCGGCTTTGTTAAGGGCAGATCCTGCCTCTTAAACCTGGTTGATTTCTTTGAAACAGTCACCAAGGCCATTGACGAGGGGAAGGTGGTCCACACAGCCTACCTGGACCTCGCAAAAGCCTTCGATACAATACCCCACTCGGGCATTATAGATAAGCTCACCAGCTTAAATATAAACCCCTATGTCACTAGATGGGTTGCAAACTGGCTCAAGGACAGAACCCACATGGTTAGAATTGCTGGAGCCATGTCAGACTCCAAACCAGTTACAAGTGGCGTCCCACAAGTCTCAGTCCTGGGACCTCTCTTGTTCGGTATATATTTCTCGGAGGTACAGGCCAACACGGAAGGACTGTGGCTGACCAAGTTCGCAGATGACTGCAAACTGGGCGCCATAATCAACTCTCCAGCTGACACAAGCATCCTCCAAAAGGGCCTCATAGAAACAGACAACTGGTGCCAGAGCCATGGCCTCAAGCTAAACGCCAAAAAGTGTATAGTCATCCCCTTTGGCAAAAACAAAGTGCCCACAAATTACCACATAGGTGGTACTCCATTAAGTACAGAAGAGGTCATTAGGGACCTGGGGACCCAAGTTGACAGCAATCTCTCATTTGACAACCACGTGGCCAAAGTGGTTAGAAAAACATTTTATATAGCCCACCTAATCATGAAGGGATTCACATCTAGTTCAGGGGAGGTCATCGTGCCTCTTTACTCATCCCTCATCAGGCCCATAATTGAGTACAATGCCCCTTTTGGGATGTACCTTACCAGACACCTGCAGCAACTGGAAAGACCCCAAAAGTACCTCACCAAGAGGATCAAAGGGCTCAAACAGATGCCATATGCTGCCCGATTAAAGAAACTCCAGCTCTACTCAGTGGCATACCACCTGCTCAGGGGCAATCTGTGCCTGACGTATAAAGCCATGTCCAACCAGGAATTAATGGACATGCTGCACCTCAGAAAATCCAAATCCCATCGAGCTACGCGTTCGAGAGACTTGAACCTCAGCACTGAAATAAATAGGACATGCTGGAGGGACAGATTCATAACCCAGAGGCTCCCTTCACTCTGGAATAAAATCCCAGTCCAGGTTAGGCAGAGTCCCACATTGACTCTCTTCAAGAGGAATCTTGATGAGTGGATGGGAGATCATAGGTTTACCCCGGCTATCACTTCTGTGTCACTGTTAGACAGAGGCACAGTATACTAACCTCAAAAAAAGGCATAGCAAAATTAATTTAAAATGGGTGGCGAAAGCCAAACACACTCTGGGTAGGCTTATAAATGCCCTAGGGCAGATAGCCTAGTATAAACCTATGAACCTATGAACCTATTCCAGTTCTTCTTAAATATATCACAGAAAATATTGACATTGCTTGCATATGTCAGTGGAATTCTAATTTTACTATGATTAATACTCTGATTCATACTATGGGTACTTACTATACTAGAAAAATAGGCTCTACCCTTAGATTCTCTCTCTTCAAGACATCGATCAATGCAATAATCTAATTCTTTTGGTGAATATCGCCTGGACAACAATTCACTTTTCAACTGCTGTAGGGCTACTTTCATCTGAGTATCTTTACTATGTAGCCTTATTATCCTTAGAACCTGCCCTCTCACCACATTCCTAGAAACATGTCTAGGACGCATGCTATTCTTCTGTAAGAGGGCATTTTCTTGTGTTGATTTCCCATACAAACTTGTACATACAGATCCAAGATTTGTCTTCTTAACAGTCACATCAAGAAAATATATCACATCTCTTGAGTGCTGCCAGGTAAATCTTAAAAAAAGATGTCGTATTCTACAAATATTCAACAAACTTATAAAGTAATTCGGGTGACCCTCCTCACAGAAAAAATATGTCATCCACAAACCTGGTGTACCAGATGATATATCTAGAAAAATCATTGTTGTGTAACACTTGTGTTTCTTCCCACTAAGCAAGAGCTATGTTGGCATAGCTATTAGCACAAGCTGTGCCCATAGCTATGCCAACTCTCTGAAGATAAAACTCATCTTTAAACATAAATATATTATTCTCCAAGATAATTTCCAAGAGTATACAAATCAGGTTCACTTTATCATTAGAAAAAATACACCCCAAGTGTTAGGGATGACTATGAAAAGGGAATCTATAGCCACGGTCACAAAAATATATTCACTACTGATGTCAGCGACATTGTTATATAGCTTTTTTAAAAATGACTTAGTATCTCTAAGTACATTACTAACAGTGTCCAGAACAGGGCTGAGACTTTTCTCCACGTATATCGACAGTGGTTCAGTTGCCCACCCTACATAAATTGAAACAATATATAGGGAGTTTTACTATTGTTACTATATGCACTATTTTAAAGTGGTTTATTTATTTTTAATTATTTAGATAATTTTAATTGACTGAAAGATTCCATTGGCTATTAGTAATTGGTTTGAGTCAATAGGTTGTTGATTGCTATATTTATTTGATGCATTTTGTTAATGGCAGTCTGATGAAGCAATTTTATTGTGAAAGCACTTACTACTGTTTTACTGCTTCTAATTAAAATCTTTAGCCCATGGCTGTGTGTTCTGGTGTTTTGCTGTGATTTGTGGAATTTATCTACTTTTGTGCTTTACACCAGATTTATCCAGGTACTTTGCTTGGTTTTTACTCTTATCCCACTCACTACCTATAATTTCTGAAGAAATTTCTTTCTTCCCTAGTAACACCCAAATAATTTCCACTACCCAGTCCTTAAATTCTTCTCTTTTTAACAGGTAGTTGAGGAAGCACAAGTGTCTCATTTTTACTTCTTTACCATGCATTTTTATCATAGCGGTTATTGATGTATGATCTAAAATATTTATTGAATGTGTGTCAAAACTTTCATTTAAATGTCCATGTTCCAGTGAAATATAATATCCGTCTAGTCTAGACCAGTTATTCTACATTAGGGAATAATATGTAATTTATCTCCAAGTTGCTACTGCTGACTTCATGTCTTTCATACCAAATATTTTCATTAATTATTTCAGAAATCTACCCTTTTTTGTTTTAGTTTCCCCTTCTAAGCCCCCCAGATACATTCTCACTGTTGCAAATCAAATTCCAGTCCTAATCTATCAGTAATTTTCCCTGCTGAGAGCTGATTATTTCTCCCAAAATGTTCCTAAGCTCCATAATAGCAGTTTCATGTGGAATATATTCATATATGCATGTATAACCATCCTCTATTTACAGTACCCCCTTACTACCACAAATCTACCATTATTTTCCCTCTCTGTCAGTATTGGGGCTCCTGGGGCAACTAGTATAAAGAGTCCCATTTTCCTTTGTCCCTGATATTCTGTTAAATACCCCCAAAATAATTTATTTATCAAATTCACAGGTCACTTGTTTCCATCTGTGTCTCCTGTAGCATTGCTATTTTCAATCTGCATTTTTTAATATAATTTAGTATTCTTGCCTTTTTGCCTATACTTGTGAGCCCATTAACATTCTAAAATAATAGGATAATGCAACCATTATGATAAGTTATTATTCCCACCTATTATATCTGACAGCTTTTTTTAAGTGTTTATTTCCAGCTTGTTTTACATGTACCCATTAATGTTTGACAGGTTGATATTTTATATTGTTATTTTTGTCACCTCCGTTTGAACATATGTCATGTTTCACAAGACCTTTTTTAACAAAACCCTGGAAAAACACACCATAGAACATCCCCATAACTTATTAACTTAAACACACAAAACTATGTACAGCTTTAAATATTGAAGTTTAACTCTTCTGATTGGAACAATTGTCCCAAATCAACAGCTACACATACACACAGACATTACCTAACGAAAAATTAAGTTTATCCATGTCACATGCATGTCACATCCTGTTCTCCTACTTACATGAATTGCTGTCTGTTCTTGTTTTACCATTAATCCCTTCCCAGATGTGAAAAACAGCTTGTACATTTTCAGAAAAACTAACTTTTCGCCATAAAACGTGCTATGGCTTTTATTGCCTACCCCTGTTGTCAGCTTGTCTTCATGGAAACATAAAAACAAAATGTATAGCTGCCCTTAACTGCAAACTTCTCAACTCACACTGACCATTTATTTGCTAAAGTAAAGCTTTTCATTACATTCAGTGTTCTCTTATTTATTTGCTTACACAAAAAAATTGTCATTAGGTTAAGCCAAAGGCCTTAATCCAGACATTCACCTTACAGTTGGCACCTGTCCATTACCAGCTGGGTACTGACCAGTTGTGCTGAATCATCCTATTGCCTGATGTGTAAAGCAGTGGGACTTCAAAATTCCTGCTTTGCCAATTTTGCTGAATCACCATGGAAAAGCCACAACTACTTCTGGCTTTTTCCATGGCAATTTGGTTACATCAACAACCCGGACTTACAGGCAGATCTATTCCCTGTTACTTCCAGGTATTTTAGCTCATGCAATTTGCTGCAATTCATGAAGGGGGCAGTGATTGAGCCACTTCAGCCAGCCAGCTAGCCACTTCAGCAGGAATTCCACTCTAGCCAGACAGCAGGGAGGCCAGCCAGCCAGCTAGCCACTGTAGGAAGGAAGTCAGCCAGCCAGCCAGCTATACACTCCAGCAGAGAAGCCACTCCAGCCAGCCAGCTAGCTACTCCAGCCAGCCAGCTAGCCACTCTGGTAGGGAAGCCACTCTAGCCAGCCAGCTAACCACTCCAGTAGGGAAGCCAGCCAGCTAACCACTCCAGTAGGGAAGCCAGCCAGCTAACCACTCCAGCAAGGACGCCAGCCAGCCCAGTAAAGACTGTGAATGTAGTGGTAAGTACAAGTAGCATTTTATGGATCTAATTTTTAAAAAAGTGTGAATATTGTTGTTTTATTTCCATTTTTAATTTTTTAATCTTTAGAGGTAAATGGAGTTTACTGTACAGTATTTGAATCTGTAATGGTTGTTTTAAGATTTGCAAGTAGTAGCAGTTTTAAGTGTGTAAAGAAAGTATACATAATTATTTGAATCTATAGTGGCTGTGGTTGTGGTGGTTTTGGGATGATTTGGAAGCAGCAGTTTTTAAAGGCAAAAATGTGAGTAGAACTTTTTTTTACTTCTGGTGGGAAAATGTTCATGAATAATATAGTATATTTGGGTCTATATTACCATGTCAAAAGACATGTTCACCGAACACATCTTAGTTGACACGAAATATTGACCTGTTAAAATCCCGAACGACCGAGTCAGCAAATTTTTTTCCAGGGGAAAAAATCATTTGGCCATCATCAGGGATTTTCCCTTTTCCCCACTGTAGTGCGATCTCAGAGTTGGTATATTTAGTTGGGGGGTATGGGGGCACAGCCCCCCACATCAGGGATGTGGGGAACAAAGCACCCCACGTTGTAGGATTTGTGTTTTTCTCTGTATGGCTGAGCAATTTTTTTCCCTGGGAAAACATTTGCTGACTCGGCCATTCTGGATTTTAGCAGGTCGATATTTCTGTGTTGATTAAGACGTGTTCGGCAAACATGTCTTTCGACACGGTAATATAGACCAGTATATTTGATATATTGTTAGTAGATGTTCTTGTGGCTGTTTCAGGATAGTTTGTGTTTATAGATGGAAATGTTTCAGGACAGTTTGCACTTTTTGGGTGGAAGTGACTGTATTTTATTTTTTAATGCTGACTTCAAGAAGTTAAGATGTACTGCTTGGGTGTTTTTATAGTAGTTGTTTAGTGATAACTTGCAAGAACTAAAAGTGAAATGTGTGTATGTAACTTTATTTTGGGGGTTCATAAGCAAACATAGTGCATTTGGCATTCTACTAGTACATGTTGTAGTTGTTTCAGTATAGTTAGCTTTTAAAGCAGTAATGTGTTTTTTTAATGCAATCTTCAACAAGTTTGAAATGTACTGCTTGGGGTATAATATGAATATGTAAACCACAAAACTTCTTGACAACTGGGGAAAAAACAGCCAAATATGGATGTGCTGTTGTTGGGCCTTTTATTTATTTCTTCTCTGTGCAGGGTAAATTAGCGCTATAGGTTTTATTTATTTTTTTCTTACCAATGCTGTGTTTGGAGGTAAATGGGGACTGTTGAGTTTGCTGTGCATTGTAATTTATTTTAGAGTGGCTGTTTAATGATGTCTTGCAAGAAGTACTTTTAGAAGTGAAAATGTGTGCAGAATTTTATGTTTTTTTAGATGTCATGTTCAGAAGTAAAAGCAGTACCTTTGTCATTCTACTAATAGATGTCATGGTTGTTTCAGGATAGTTTGCTTTTATAGGTAGAAATGTGTGTATGACTGTCTTTAATAAGTTTAAAATGTACTGCTTTGAGTATAGTGTGAATATTGCTGTGCTGCTGTTGGGCCTTTTCATTCTTCATTTTGCTATAGGTTTTTTAACCCTTTTTTTCTACTAATGTTGTGTTTGCAGGTAAATGGGGTCAGTGGGGTCTGCTGTGCTTTATAATTTATTTTACAATGGCTGTTTAATGATGTCTTGCAAGAAGTACTCTTAAAAATGAAAATGTTTGCATAACTTTATTTTTTATCGGGGCATGTTCAGAAGTAAATGCAGTGCATTGGCATTCTATTAATACATGTCATGGCTATTTCAGGATAGTCTGCTTTTATAGCTGGAAATGTGTGTGTATGTTATGTTTTATGCTGTCCTCAATAAACTTAAAATGTACTGCTTTCAATATGGTGTGAATATTGTTGTGGTACTGTTGGGCCTTTTCTTTCTTCATTAGGTTTTCTTTTTTCCTCTAATGCTGTGTTCAGATGTAAATGGGGGTCCATGGGGTCTGCTGTGCATTGTAATTTATTTATATTGGCTGTTTAGTGATGACTTGTAAGAAGTGCTTTCAAAAGTGAAAATGTGTGGATATAATTTTATTTTTTGGGGGTGGGGACATGTTCAGTGGTAAAGATAGTGCATTTGGCATTCTAAATTGATGTTAGAATGGTTGTTTAAGTTTGCTTGTAGTGTGCAGTAGAATAGCTAGTGTAATAAGTGGAATTTCATTTTTTGCTTTAATTTACAATAAACATACTCTGTTTAGAAACTTTTAGCATGCTTGTGTGCAATATGTAGATTTTTTTTAGTTTTCTTGTTCAGAATAGTTATTAGGTTCATAGGTTCATAGGCAAGTACTAGGGTATCTGTCCGAGGGCATCTATAAGCCTAGCCAGAATGTGTTGGCTTTCGCCACTCCCTTAGATTAGTTCCCTGTGCCTCTGTCCAGCAGAGCCATTAGTTCCCTGTGCCTCTGTCCAGCAGAGCCACTGCAGTGATCCCCAGGGTACAGAACAATTCTACTTTTCTTCCTGGTTACAAGCCAAATAGATGCTTTGAAAATCATGGAGCCAATCAGCAAGCTCGTGGATGGGACAGAAATTACAAATGGAGACGTCAGTCAATGAGTGTTTCCGGTAACCCCGATGTTCGAAGTGAGAACTGTTTACTCGATACTGGAGCCACTGTTAACACTCATGGATCTTCGTCTTCCAGAGTGAATGGACATTCTACTTCTTCATCTATTAATGATAATACACCTTCAAATAATGAAGTGAGTAACAACATGCCATCAGAAGGTGAAAATTTTCAGCGGAAAGCTTCCTTGAGAAAGAGGAAGAAACCAAATTAACTTTGGTTGATGTAAGTGACAATACTGTACACAATTTGTCCAATTATGTTTTAAACTCAGAACATGTATCTGTTCTTAAGCTCGGGTTGAACTTTATTCCATCTAGAAGAATGAATTTGAGTGGGACACTTTTAGATTTAAAAATGTTTTGCAGAAAACTAAATTTGAATTATGTTTTTTCTAATGTTGTTATGCTTGAGGAAAACTTTCTGTAAACCGAGCACTATAACCCCCAACCTCATCAATACTATTAATGTCTTTGAGAAATCATGTGAAGATGAGATTAGGAAATTGGCAAACAAGAGACTTAACTTTCCTTATTACAATTTAACTAGTGCACAAAAAAATGCACTGAATGAGTTACACACCTTAAAACATCTAAGGTTCATGAAAGCTGACAAGGGTAGGGAGTTAGTTATACTAGAACAGACTAAATATGTTGAAATCATGGCGCATATGTTGGCTAATACTGAGGATTATTTGCCTGTTACTAGATTGTTTGTCAATGGTTGTTTTCATTCTGTACGGACACACCTTTATGAACTGTTCATAGATGGTTATGTCACTTTTGAAATTTATGATTTCATGATCATTGAAGAACCCAAAGTCAGGACCCTTTTTGAAATCCCGAAAATACACAAAAATCCTTTGGCTCGCCCCTTTAAGCCCATTGTTTCGTCCCCTCACTCTGTTACTGAAGACATTTCTTTAGTCCTTGACTATGTGTTGAATCCCATAGCCCACGGAATGGATTATTACATCAGAGATTCTTGGAATTTTTTAAACAAGGTCAAATAATTCAGTGAATGTTATAGTTTTGACATTAAAAAGAATATTATGCTCACTGTTGACATTAATTCTCTTTTTACAAGTATTCCTCACGATATTGGAATAGAATATGTCAGACTATATTTGAGCAGTTTTGCCAAATTTAATAATGACAATGTATATGTTTGTTTTGTTCTTTTGGAGCTTTTGTTAAACAACACTTTTTTCTTGTTCAATAATACATTGTATAAACAGCTGAAAGGGGTTGCTATGGGGTCTGCTGCAGCCCCAGCATACGCCTATATTGTTCTTGGATGGTGGGAACAAACCATTTTAAAAAAACTTTTTTCTTTTAGAAAGTAGTTTTCTATGTTCGTTACATAGATGATTTGTTTTTTGTGGTTGAAGGGGGGACCAGACAATGTATATGACTTCGTAAGAAATATTAATGATAGCTCTGAATTTTTGCAGTTTACCTTGGGAGATGTCAGATCAAAAGTCAATTTTTTTGTATATAACACTTACTTGGAAATCAGACAAGGGGAAATTTATCAGTGAAGTGTACAGGAAGAGCAGTTTTGTGAATGGGTACCTTCATTATTTATTTAAGTAACCATCCCAGATTCATGAAGGACAATATTTCCAAGGGACAGTTCATTTGGGCATCACGGATGTCTTCAGATGAAGACATCTTTCATAATGAAACAGAATTTATTAAAAACATGCTTTTAGAGAGGGGATACAACAAAAACATGTTAGATTCACTGGCTGAAGAGATAAAAGGACGTAGAAGCCTAGATTTTCCGCCTGTTTTGTTACATGGATTTGTCCCTAAAACTAACAATACATCTACTATTATTCTTTCTAGAAACTATAGGTTGTCTTGTTGTTTGGACGAAACCTATGTAAAAATTTTCATTGTGTGTGGTTGATAGCCACTTGCAGTTCCTGACAGCTGACCAGTCTACTGCTCCTTTGTGTTTGTACTCAATGATAGGTCTGATGAATGCTGAATACAGTGGAATAATGACTTCCTTAGACTTAGATTCCATACCTTAGTTTATGAGTTGTACAACATAGTATGATTTCCTCACTACTGTAGACATGTGATGGCCAAAAGCTAGATTACTGTCTATGTGTGTCCCAAAGTTTCTGACTACTGGGTCATCTCTTAAGGATGTGTTGCCAGTATGATAGTTACCAGGGGTGGATGACTTCTGGAAGGACAGTATTTTGCATTTCTTGGCATTTAGTTTTAGTCCATGGCCATATATCACAAATTTGATTGATGCTTTACAGTCTCGCATTTATTCGCTAATTTCAGGGCTGCAGGTCTTCTTCCTGTTCAACTGCATCTTCCAACCTCAGAGTCCAGTTCAAGTCCAAGGTACTTCTGATTCTTCTCATCAACTCTTGTGCTTTTTTTTGTCTCTCAAGCATTTTCTCTTGGAACATTGGAAAATAATTCACCGGCAAAATCTTTTTATGAGCTTTATTATCAGAAGAATGAGAAGAGGATCTCCATTATATTTGTTGGCTCACTTTTGGTTGGCAAAACCAAAACTTAGAGTGTGTGACTATGCTGCCACCCCCAAAAAGAGTAAAACAAAGGGACAAGTAGTATTTGGTGTTTTAAAAAAATGACTTCACACAACCTGGTGAGAATTCACAATAATTTATTTCTCGAGTAAAATAAAAACAGTAGGTCAAGAGCTTTTGTCTCATATATCCAAAAGGACTTAATCAGAAATAAAACTGTTTAAATCAAAATGACTTCCTTAGATGCCTATGTCACATGACCAGATACAAAGTATCACATGACCAACCAGGTTAGAAAAATTAAAGGGCCACAGAAATAAACATACTTGAGAATTAAGTGGAAAAAACAAACACTAAACAGAACAATATAATACAAAGAAAATAAAAAGAAACTAAACCAAAATAACAAAATAATAATAAAATCCTATGTGAATCAACTGTCAGAAGCCAAAAGAAAGACAAACACACCAGTTCTTCATAAAAATTAGTTAGAGCTTTGCTGCCCTTACCTTTAAAACTGAGTTGACTGAAATGTGATTGTTTAAACCAGGATCGGAAGAAACATTCACTTTTAGTTGCCAGATTAACTCCTTATATTCACTCTGTCTCTCCCAGTATCCCTTTCTTTCACTGGTGTCACTACTTCAACAATATCAAACTAAAATTTTGAAAAATAAGAACAAACTAAAGAGATATGTTTATATAGGGCATTATTGGTAGTGTTTTTCAAAATATCATAAAAGTGTTCATAGATTTGTTTATTTGTTTACAAAGACGTCTTTCTGTTTTTTCTATATAAAAAGTGCTGCAGCTGGAGCAGTTTGCTAGGTAAATCATGCCTATAGAAGAGCAACTGGCATCAGTGAAATAGATTTGAGCAAAACAATAGTTGTCAAGATCTGAATATTCTTTCTCAAGAATATAGATTTACTAGTGGCAAGCACCACAAATGTCAGGTGTATTTTGCCTTCTGAGCACTGATAAATAATTATTGTGTTTATGTTATAACATAGCTTTTAAATTTTTACCCTCTTTATAAAAAAAAATTAGGTTAATCACCTAATATGAGGAAGATGATACTGCAGTGGTGGTGCTGCAGTAGTGTTGTCACCTCACAGTAAGACGTTGTCCTGTTCGATTCTCAGCTAGAGCGTCTTCTGTGTGGAGACATGCGTGAATGGGCGTACCTTCATTGAAGGTTGTGCGTCAGGGCCGGCAACTCGGCACGTAAAAATCTACTGCCAATCATTAGCGGACCAGAGTTCCGCTGTGGCAACCCCTAACCGGGAAAAGCCAAAAGACACAACAACAACCTAATATGTGGAAGATATGTTCATTACTTCTAAAAATATTCCAGTTTGTAATGACATCTTTAATAAGATTTGTATCACTGTTATATTTTAGCACCAGTGCCTTAGTCAAATTCTTATTAGAGCCTTTGTTTACAGACATTTGTACCTAGTAAGACTGGTTTGGTTCAGTCTACATTTGAATGCCAGTATCCAGAAGGGGTTTATATTTCTTTCACCACTCCATGTTGAACTCAGAAGTAATTTTAGTGACTACAGCATTAAGGTACCCCCTGTCTAGAAATATATTGATTAATATGTCCATCACCCTAGACAATAACTCATAAGTGGAACACATTCACACTAACATAACAAGTTGAACCTTGATTATATTCTTTTTCAAAACATAGGGAGTGACAATAATTATAATGTAAACACATATTTGAGAATGTAGGTTTTCAGTATAGAGTAGACATAACAATTGGTGTTTTTGAAAATAGTCACATCTAGATAGTTCACCCTATCCTTAGTGTGCATATGGGTGAACTTAAGAAAAGTAGCAGTCTTCTCAAAATCATGTATTGAGGTTCTCAAATCAGATCATAGGATTAGAAGGTCTTATAGGTAATGAAAATATAGGTTCCAACAAAACTCATAAGGGGAACTAAAATGTACCTTTTATCACAACAGAGCATAACACGGTTGGCATAAATTGGGGTGCATGCTGCACCCACTGCCACTCCTTAATTGCCTGCAATATTCCCCCACCAAAAAGATGAAATTATTCAGTAAAGCAAATTTTATAATACGTCTGATTGTTTTACTGTCTAAGTGCTCTATTTCATGTAAAGAAGCATGGAAAAATTCAAAACCAGTTTCATGAGGAATGCTGGTAAAAAGATCAACTGCATCAACTTTAAAGAACTGTGGTTGTCACGGAAATCATTTTTAGGGAAGTTTGCTTAATAAGTCCCATGAGCATGTGACTGTAACAGGGCAAGAAATCTTTTAATATGCTATCAATAAAAACAGCAAAGGTTATGTTTTTAATCTATTTGCTGCTACAAATAATCTGTACAGTGTATTACTAATGTTTTTGTGGACTCTGGGAAACCAAAAAGAGCTGGTATAACGGGATTCTTGTTGGACAAAAAAATGTACCAGGCAAATGTAATAAATCCTTCACGAAGGGAATCTGCCAATAAAAAGATGAAGTTCATTCTTGGACATGGGAATATTTCTAAAAAGATTTCAAAGCTGCAAAAACAAAAGCACTGACGGAGATTCCCTGCTGGGTAAGGAAAGTATATATATATATATATATATATATATATATATATATATATATTTTATATATATATATATATATATATATATATATATATATATATATATATTGTTTGTGACTTACTGATAGAGCTGCTTTCTGTTTTACCTGCTAAATTTTTGTTTTTTTGTTTTAAGAAATCTGCTTGGCTTTGTGTTTTTGTTTTATGTGAGATATAGACACTTAAAATATCTAGGCTGCACATTCCACATGTTTTTTTTCATTGGTTAAATTGTTTCTTGAGGGATACTTAAATACACAGTAAATTGCTAGGCCTTTGTCTTTTCTAAAAAGATTTCAAGCCTGCTTAAACTAAAGCACTGCTAGTGATTCCCTGCTGGGTGAAAAAGTAAACCTTTAGTTTTTTTGTCTGTGACTTGCTAATAGAGCTGCTTTCTGTTTTACCTGCTCCATTTTGTTGTCTGTTTTAAGAAATCTGCTTGGCCTAGTGATGTTGTTCTATTTGGGAGATAGACACTTAAATTATCTAGCCTGCACATTTCACATGTTTTTTTTCCATTGGTTAAATTGTTTATTGACTACACTTTTTAAACTGTATTTTAACTAAATGCTGCAGTATTTCTGCATTTTATTGTTTGTGACTGCATCATTTTCTGCACTTGATTTAAACTGTACTGTTATCCTAGACAGCGTAATCTAAATTAAGATCTGTTGAATATAGCCTGCTATTGACATACTTCAGCACTAAACCAGCCATCTTACATTAAGAAGGGCTCCCATGCACCCTTGTGGCAGAAGAGTGTAGATCCAGCCTTGTCTGAGCTGGGGATTGCTGGAGAAAGATTCATTGTGTGCTTTCATATTGCTAGATTATCTTAAAAGTGTTTATTTATGCCTGTATTTAAGCCTCATTTTTGCATGGGTTTGCGCTCAATTTACTGGAACTGCTCAGCATTTGGTATCTTTTGCCAGAGGTCCAGAGTGTTTCTGCTGAAATCCATGGCATCCAAGGCTAAAAAGAGAAAGTAAGTATATCTTGTGATTCTACTGCACTTTTTAAACTGAATTTTAACTAATTGCTGCATTATTTCTGCTTTTTTCTGTTTGTGACTGCATCATTTTCTGTACTTGATTTCAACTGTATTGTTAGCCTAGATAGCATAGTCTAGATTCAGATCTGCTAAATCTAACCTGTTATTGTTATAATTGAGCACTATACAAGCCATCTTACATTAAGAAGTGCTCCCCTGCATCCCTTGTGGCAGAAGAGTGTAGATTCAACCTTGTCTGAGCTGGGGATTGCTGGGGGACATTTCATTATTCGCTTTCCTATTGGTAGATTAGCTTAAAAGTGTTTATTTTTGCCTGTATTTAAGCCTCACATTTGCATGGGTTTACACTCAATTAACCAGAGCTGCTCTATGTTTGGCATGTTTTGCCTGAGGTCCAAAGTGGTTATGTTGACATCCATGGCATCTAAGGCTAAAAACAAGTAAACAAGTTTGTAAAAGTCCAATAATACCAGTGTGTGCTGAATAAATGCTTCTCAAACCAAAAAATAAATCCAACAAGCATAAGTAAGATGAAGCAACACCAGGCTATCATAAAACCAGCAACAGTTTATTCAGGAAACAGGCACAAGCAAAGGCATAAGCACTTTTGCAGTGTTACAACTGCTTCATCAGATGCATAAAATCTATCTAATTCAATGCTCATTAAATACCAAAGTGAAAAAATCATGACATCCTAGTAAAACTCTTAAAGAGATAACATTTTAAATGTATACAGTACTAATAGTAACCATGTATAAAAAGTGAATGTGTATAAAAGGTGGGGGGGTTGTAAGGGAGTTAGTTAAAACTCCCTTCTTATTTAAAAAGAGGACATGCTTTCAACATTGGTTTCAATGGTACATTGTCATTAAGTCCTGACCCTGTATCTGCTCTTAATCTAATAATCCATTTGCTTTCTAAGCACTCTGTTTCATTTCTAATATCACCTCCCTGAGACTCTCCTGTACCATATCTATAACTTGAAACCTAAATACATGATCCGGGGAAGTGACATTCCTAACCATAGTATTTCTTATGTCATTCAGATGTTCTCTTACCCATTCTTTCAGTCTCCTGTCTGTTTTACCTACATAAAATTTACTACAGGTTTTGCACACTGCTAGGTAAATCACATGACTGCTGTTACAAGTTGCCTCCACTGAAAATTTATAGACCTTGTTCTGATCTGGTAGAAAAAATTCACCTGCTTGATCTGTATAACTACAAAAACTGCAGTTATAACAAGGTGTAGTATTAAAGAATCATGTCATTGTTTCCTGCTATCATACCCTATAAGACACTTTGGGTAACACAGCAGCTGACCTAAAGATTTATTTTTCTTATAAACTATACTGGGACAGTCACCTATTGTAGCTTTTAATTCTGTACTTGTGGTCATGACACCCCAGTGTTTTTTAATGTCAACTACACCTTTGGAATCCTTAGAATATGTTACTGGTACCCTGCACCTAATCTTATTTACCTTATTCACACACGCAGGTGGATCTGAGGAAAAATAAGGCCTTCCTTCATTCCCTCTTCTTTGTATTACTTCAACTAACTTATCATTTACTTCCTTTTTATCATACCCCCTTGCTACAAACCTTTCTTCTAGATCTCTCAGTTCTTTCTTAAAATTCTCCTCACTAGCATTAACTCGTGATGTTCTTATAGCCTGCCCCTTCACCACATTATTAGAGGTAAAACATGGGTGCATACCACCTCGATGCAAGTATGTATCCTTGTAACAGGGTTTTCTGTATGTCATAGTATCTATTGCCCTATCTTCCTTTTCCTTCACTAACACATCCAGAAAACTTTGGTTGCAATCATTAAGTCCCCGAATAATGTTAACATTATTACAGGAGGGGCTAGCACAGACAAATGATTGGTGTCAAAGCCATGGTGTAAAACTAAATGCAAAAAAGTACATTATTATCCCCTTTGGCAAGCAGAATTTCCTGCTAATTACAATATTGACAGCACTTTTCTAAGTTCAAACTCAGTGGTGTGTGATCTGGGAACACAGATTGATAGTAATCTGAAATTTGACCACTAAGTTTCCACAGTGGTAAGGAAACCCTTCTATATTGCGTATCTCATAAGTAAGGGCATCGTATCCAGCTCTAAGGATGCTATAACCCCACTGTACTCGACCTTCATCAGACCATTAATAGAGTACAATGATCCCTTTTGCATGTACCTCACCAGACACCTGCAGCAGCTGGAGAGACCACAGAGGTTTCTCACCAAGAAAATACACGGCCTCCAAACCACGACCTACATGAACAGACTAAAAGCTCTGTTACTGTACTCTTGATCTTATAAGCTGCTGAGAGTCAACTTGTGCCTGGCCTGCAGGGCAGTCTCTGACCCTGCCCTGATAGAAATGCTGTACATCTGCATGTAAAATGGCACAGGAATCCCTCACTCTAGGGATCTTAACCGTATCCTGTGACCTACACATAACATGCTGGAGAGACAGATATATGTCGCAGCGATTGCTGCTCCTCTGCAAAAAACTTCCAATTCACATGAAGCAGAGCTCCTCACTGACCTAGACAAATGGACGGGAGACTACAAATTCACTACGAAGGTGGCGCCCGTGTCCCTCATGGACAGGGGTAGTCGATGTTGATCATAGACTTTCTCTGGAAATTATGTCCAAATAACCAAGGAAAATTGTGGCAACTTGGGATTAACATGGCTAGGCTTGTAAGGGCTCTAGGTCTGCTAGCCTAGTAACCTCCAATGAGCCTATAATATATTTTTTGTGTCCTGTAATAACTCAAACATCTTTCCGACATAATCCATTTTGTCAGCTATCAGCATTACACCACCCTTATCTGGTTTCATTATCCTGACTGTGGGATCATGTTGTAAACATAACCATAAAGAACTTTCAGTGGGGATAAGCTGGAGTGTTTATGGTTGTGCAGCTTGTCATAATTATATACATCCCTCTCACAGACCCTTTCAAAATTTTCAACTATGTTTTGCATGTTGGGGTTAAAAACACTTTTCTTTTGTATGGAATCTCTGTGCTTTGTAAAACCATATTCACTATTGTTAAATAAAATATTAAGATTCAGATTTCTAGTGAAAGATCTGAGGTTCATAGGTTCATAGGTAGGTACTAGGCTATTGGCCCTAGGGCCTCTACAAGCCTAGCCAAAAAGGTACCCTGGCTTTCCCCACCCAAGAAAATAATTTTCCTGTGCCCCTGTCAAGCAGAACCACAGAAGTAATCCCCGGGGTGAATTTCCTATCACCCATCCAGTCATCAAGATTTTTCTTGAAGAGTGCTAATGAGGAGCTCTGTTTGACATAGATAGGTAGTCTGTTCCAGAGTACGGGAAGTCTCTGGGACAGGAATCTATCCCTCCAGTGGTGACAAGGTTTATGTCCCTAGAGCGTGTAGCTCGGAGGGATTGGGATTTCTTTAAGTGGAACATGTCCAACAGCTCTGGGTTTGACATAGCTTTGTATGTTAGGCAGAGATTGCCTCTGAGTAGGCGATATGCGATGGAGTAAAGCTGGAGCTTTTTGAGATGGTCTGCGTAAGGCATCTGTTTGAGGCCAGTCATCCTCTTTGTGAGGTATTTTTGTGGCCTTTCCAGTTGTTGTAGATGTCTTGTGAGGTACATACCAAAAGGGGCGTTGTACTCTATAATGGGTCTAATGAGTGATGAGTAGAGGGGAACAATGACCTCTTTTTTTCTGGATGAGAAACCTTTTGTGATGAGGTGTGCCACGTAGAAGGATTTCCTGACCACTGTGGCGATGTGATTATCAAAGGAGAGACTACTGTCCACCTGTGTCCCAAGGTCTCTTATCACACTTTCAGTGTTAAGTAGACTACCAGCTATGTGATAGTTCATGGGTACAGAGTTTTTACCAAAGGGGATGACAATGCACTTTTTGGCATTGAGCTTGAGACCATGTCTTTGACACCAGGCATCTGTCTCAGTGAGGCCCTTTTGTAGGATGTCCACATCGTTAGGAGTTTCAATTATGGCTCCTAGTTTGCAGTCATCTGCGAACTTTGTTAGCCAAAGACCTTCTGTGTTAGCCTGTACTTCAGAGAAGTAGATACCAAACAGGAGAGGACCCAGGACTGAACCCTGTGGTACTCCACTTGTCACTGGTCTGAAGTCTGATTTGGCGTCTGCTACTTTCACAGTGTGGGTTCTGTCAGTAAGCCAGTTGGCAACCCATCTTGTGACATAGGGATTTATACCTAGTTTAGTGAGTTTATCTATAATTCCAGAGTGGGGGATGGTGTTGAAAGCCTTGGCGAGATCTAGATAGGCTGTGTGAACCACCTTACCCTCATCTATGGCTTTGGTGATTACTTCAAAGAAGTCTATCAGGTTTAGGAGACATGGTCTGCCTTTTACAAACCCAAACGGTGTAGGGTCCAGAGATTGGAGATCTCCAATGTCTTTGTTTATGAGTTCCATGATGATACGTTCCATGGCCTTGCAGACTAGGCCTGTCAGGTTAATGGGACGGTAGTTCCCGGGGTCTGTGGTGGTCCCCCCTTTGTGGTCTAATAGTAACTTAGGTATATCTGTCCTACCCTGTGGGATAAAAGTGACACTTTCTCAAATAAAGGAAAATAGTTAACAGTGATGTTGGGATAACTATAATTAAAAATACTGAACACATTGTGACTAGGAAACTTAGCATCATATGTTGAGGAAATTAAGATTGAGTTCTGTAGTGGGTGTTCCTGTTCTTTGCTGTGCCTCTTCTCCTTTTGTTCCTTTCTTTTGTATCGGCCTCCCTCTTCCCCTGTCTAAACTTATTGAGTTAGACAGGAGGTAGTAGTATGTTTGAGCATCTTGGGAGTAAATATCCCTGTTCACTAATTGCTCTGACCTACAAGGTAAAGAGGGCAAATCTAAAGGGTCATCAAGACAATCAGAACAGTTTGTACTATCCAAATGTAAGTTAATTGTGTGATCATCTTGTGATGTAGTGTGAGCACCTTCTAGCCCTAATTGGGAATTGTAGTCAGGACCTCCCTGTGTTGTGTGATTGTTATCCTTGAAACTAGTGTAGGAGCCTTTGGCCCAAGTAGGAAGTGGATAGGCTGTGTGTGCTCCCTACTCATTCTTATCTTGAACCATTTTTTTAGCTTTCTTAGACTTAGTAATCATGTATTGCTGGTCTATTTTAACAAAAATCTTATCATATTTACCCTTATGGTTATCAAACAACACACTGTTAAGGATTTTATCATTCAAAATTTGTACTTCTTCCAAAAGTTCATTAATTTGTGATTCATTGTACTTAATAATAAATGTAATCAGTTCAAACCCACGTTGATCAAACATTTCAGTTATTTCAAGATAATTGTCAGTATTAAATTTTATTCCATTAGGAAATTTAAAAAGTCTCAGACCTTTTAGAACTCATTTCACTGCAAGGCATTTACGTAAAAAAACTAATGTCAAGTTGCAAATTATGAACCTTAAGTAATTTCCTCTTGAAAGTGCCAATAGTAGAATCCAAAGTCTCACGTATCTTATTGTGTACAGTAGGAGAGTTAGAAAGAAGTCAGCAGGTTTCCTGATCTTCATGTCTGTTGAAGTTATATCAACAGTACCATCATAGTAAGCAATTGAGTTTGACTGTGAAGGAGACAGACAGAAATCATGTCTAGTTTTCAGAACAGGTACACTAACCACAACTTGCGGAGATGCAACTGAGGTACCCATCGAATTGTGTTTGTTCACGACAATCACATTGCTTTGAAAGAAACTGGTAATCTAATGACACTGTTGGGTGAGTAGCCAAATTAATTGAGTAAGATCACCCTGTGGACTAGACTGTCCATGATTGTTATGGCTCAAAATCTCTGGAGTTGAAGATGATTCAAGCAGTGTATCTGGAAGGTTTTGGAGTGTCTCCATAAGTCCCACAAACAAAACACCAAATGACTGCCATAGTCTAAAAAACATAACCAAAACCAATGTTCAGAGTGTGTGAACATGCTGCCCCCGCAAAAAAAATAACACTAACAACCACCAACAATGTAGTGTTCTGTCTTCACAGGAAAAATAACCTAATTTATTCTTGAGCAAAATAAAAAGAGTAGGTCAAGCTCTATCATTCCATACATTCAAAACTCTTCTTCAGAACTAAAATTGTTTGAATAAAAATGGCTTCCTTAAATAGATGCCTATGTCACATGAAGAACCAGATACAAAGTGTCACATGACCAAATAGGTTTAAAAAAAATTAAAGGGCAACCAGAAATTAACATACTTAAGGACTACATGGAAAAATAAAACACAAAATAGAACAACTCAGGTAGATACATTAAAAAATATATAATTGAAAAATGTATTATTAAATTATATATATATATATATATATATATATATATATATATATATATATATATTACTGAACAACCAAAAAAGTGCATTATGTAATATAATACAAAGAAAATATTTCAAAGACATGCATCTGGAGTGTTTCTCCCAGGGCCCTGCTGAAAATTGGCTTTGTTCCAAGTGGGACTTTTCCCAGTAGACAAATGTTAAATAAATAAAAATAAAAATAAAAAAATGAAAAACATGCACAACAGAGTAATAATAAAATCCTTTGTGAATCAACTGTTTGAAGCCAGAAGCAAGGAAATCACAACATTTGGTTATAAAAATGAGTTAGAGCTTTGGTGCTCTTAACTTTAAAACTGAGTTGATAGACAAGTGATCATTTAAAGCTGGAGGGGAAGAAGCATTCAGTTTTAGCTGGCATACCAATTCCCTATATTTAGTCTGTGTCTGTTAGTGTCCACCTCATTCATCGGGTGTCAATACTTCAACAATAACAAAGAAAAAGTTTGATAAATCAGCTCAAACCAAAGAGTGTTTATGTAGAGCATTATTAGTGTAACTTTTCAAAATATTATAACAGTGTTCATAAATTTGTCTGTTTTTCCTTTTTTTATTCCTCTGTTATTGTGTGCATTTTTCATTTTTTATGTTCTTTGTATTATATTACATTAAGCACATTTTTGTTTGTTCAATAATATATCTATCTAGCTATATATATATATATATATATATATATATATATATATATATATATATATATATCAATAAAATTACTGAATTCCATTCTTGGATCTCACACCATTCCCCTCAGATATAATAACCCTTAGTGAGACTTGGTTAAAACCTCACATCCCCGATAGGGACATACTCCCTCCTGGTTATAACATCCTAAGACTAGACAGAACTAAAAGAAAAGGAGATGGTGTTGCAATCCTGTACAGAGATAACCTCACACTAACACCAGTACCTTTCCCCTCCCCCCAATTCCCCTACTGAACTCCTTCTAGCCAACTACAAAATAAACCCCCACAACACTCTATACATAACAGCTCTCTACATCCCACCCAGTGACAAACTCACTGAACTTGAAAATGTACTTTCCACTCTCAACTCCGACCTCCACAACAAGACTATCATAATGGGGGATGTTAATATCAACTGGTCCACACTCACAACCATATCTCCCTCTACCTCCATAAACCTTCATGGCTTCTCCCAATTAGTCACAACTCCAACCTACACCACCAAATCCTCCACCCACTCCTCCATACTTGATTGGATCCTTGTATCCCATCCTCACAGATACCACTTCCATGAAACCCTTCCTGATACCCTTAGTGACCACACTCCTACCAAAGTCCTCTGCTTTACTCAACACACACTCAAACCCCACATATTTAAAACCTGCCACAAGGTAAATAACCTCGACCCTAATGAACTAAATTATCAGCTCTCCCTTATTGACTGGACATTTCTCACACAATTACCTCTCGAGGATGCAGTCATGGGATCTAACAACACATTCATCAGAATTTTAAACTCCCTGGCCCCCTTACTTAAGATTAGGATTAAATCCACTGTATCTCCCTGGCTTACTCCCTCCAGTCTTTCACTAATGGCACAGAGAGACACTCAATGGCAACTCTGGATTAGAACCAAATTGCTCATACACCTACAACAATACAGACAACTAAGTAACCAGGCAAAGAAATCAAATAAAGACGACAAAAAAACTACTATACTAACCCCCCAAAAACACACCTTTATAACCCCGAAAAATTCTGGCATACTATAAACAATATCCTACATCCAGAAACCCATCCACCCCTCACCCAAACCCCACACTTTCTCTTCTCCAAACTGCTATTAACTTCAACACATACTTCATTGGGTCCATTAGCAAACCTATGAACCACTCTGTAAGGAAAAACACAAAGATCAATGCACGTAAGGTTCAAGAAAGGCACCCTTTATTACTTGCAGCAAGGAGACAAAGCATGTATGCACAAGGTTTGTCTGATATTCCATAGTTCAGCATGCTATTCTTATACAGTTTATCTGCATGTATACAAGAAAATATTGTTAGTTTTACTGCTGACATGGTCAGAAAGAAAGACATTGTTAGATTTACTGCTGACATAGTCAGAAAATTGCTGCTTGCAAAAACATCTTTTTGAAAAACAACCTGGCCTTGGGCTAATTTCAGCCCCCCTTTGTTTCTCACACTTCAGCTGTTCAGTTCTTGATGATACATTTGCCTAGGGTAAAGATACAACCCTGGCCTGGCCTGAATACACATTCTGCTGACTATGGTAGACTTTCAAGCGTCAATTGTTCTCTTATCAAGGTTTCCTGCAGCTGCACATATTTCACAGAGAATAAGCAGAATAAACGTATTAATTTCTTTTTAAGCCTAAATGCATCTAAGCTTGCACATTGCAGTTATACATTTTCTTAACATTTCCCCCTTTTAATACTTTATTCTACCTTCAAATCAAGCATAAACAGTTTTTCTTCACATAACCATTTCCTACTTAGGATTTGCAGTTAGAGAGTCATTTAGTTTAAGCCCGTGGAAACATTTTTTAGTTTTTGAGTAATTCTTCGAGTTCAGCATCCTGGTATAAAGTTTCCGAAACTGAAGTGTCTACAATATGCTTAACTAGTCCTTTCATACAGGGGATGCAGCAGCACCCACACACCATCAGTAAGGCTATCCCTACACAGATGGCAATCAGAATGTTCATCAGGATGCTGCCCCAACCCCCGAACCATCTCTGAAAAAAGTCCGTCAATGTATTTGGCCCTGGTTTGGTCACGGCCGACACCTGCTGAATTACTTCAAGATGGTTGTCTATCTCGTGTCTGTAGTCAGGAATGTATGAACAGCACTCCTCCTGTATTAAAGTGCACGTACCTCCTTTCGCCGCTAGGGTGAAGTCAAGAGCCATGCGATTTTGAAGTACCACTGTTCTCATGGCAGTCAGCTCATCGGTTACCAATTCTAGGGCAGAAAAGGTTGCATTACTCATTATTTTGAGAAGTTTAGACAATTTTCTCAGCTCCCAGATCAATTTCGTTGCTCCATATGCTGGTAGTATGCCTGCCCACGATATGATGTCATCACCCAGATCCATGAGCAACAGTCCTTTTTATTCCCAGGGCCTAAGTCATGATGGTATTTCCAAGGTGCATTGATTTGTCCCACTGGATTAACAGGCTTCTTGATTTCTCAGACATTCCGAATTTTCCCTTGAGGTAAAACTGCCATGTGTCGTATGGCCGGAACCAGGTACCCCAAAAAACAGCTACAGGACCAGCTTTTGGGTAGCCATTTATATGCTTTTCTTCCGCATATAAAGTAACAATCTTTCACTTTAGTAGTAACTTTACTATAAACATACCCTTGTCCTGTGTGAAACATTTTTCTGTTGATTATGGACAGTTGTTTGCAGAGAACAGTATCATGTTTTACTTCTTCGATTGTCCTATGCATCAGTTCGACAAATGAATCATAGTTTGTGTTGCAATAGGATCCGGTGTTGTTAGGTTTAATGTAGCATCTATAGGGAACTGTTACATTGCAATGGCTCCATCCTACCTTGACTGTATCATTCTTATAAAAACACACAGTTCCCTTTTGACGAATAGACAAGTGCAATGCTACTTTATCTTTTGACGTGACATTTGATGTGTCATGAATTAGGTTTTCCCAGGTCTTATTAGCCCCTAGGGGAACTGAAGTTAGCAGTAAACCCCCATATGCTGTTGGTAGAGCTGTGCAGACCCAGCAATTTGAAACATTAAAGGTTTCAGCATACACGTATTTGATTGCCTGGTAGGTATTGAAGTTCAGGTGCCAAAATGCACGCTTATTTAATTCTACTTGCATGGCTGAGAAAAGAAATGGCCACAATAAAAAGATTATTGTTACCAGTACAGTCAACAGGATGGTCATGTAATACTTGTGTGGAAACGGTTGTTCTGCATTCCTGTTTTCTCTGGTTCTTTCAAAAGGATGTATTTCAATCTCTCTTGATTCAGTCATTTTTGTTCAGGACATGTGATCTTACTCTCTGCCCTATAGGACCTTTAGCACTGATGATTGCTTCACTTGGTTTGAGACGGATCAGTTCCTATTGATCTGACACCCCCCTTTGTAGCCAGATTTTTGTGCTTAAGGTCCCGATGGAGAGGTAAGGTCTTTGTCCAACTCGAAGTTTTTCACCAGATTGCAGTGTGTCAGGTGTATCCACGAAGCTCGCTCTGCTATCTTGACTGCAGTAGGTGTCGACAGAACTACCTGGTAGGGGCCTTCCCACTTTGGCGATGCCCAGTTCTTTCACTTCACGATTTTGATCCACACCCAGTCTCCTGGCGTCACTGCCACTTCTGATGTTTCAGCTTGTTTCTGACCTGAAACAGAATTAAACTGCAACAGATGTTTAGAACTCAACAACTTTTTCATATATTCAGCTATAGTCTGATGACATGAGAGGTTTCCACTGGGGGGTATAAAAAGCCCTTCCATACAGTTTTTTAAAAGGAGTCAGTCCTTTTGTTGTAGGGACAGTTCTCATGTTCAACAGTGCCCAGGGGTAAACAGTACAGCCAGGTTTTCCCTGTTTCAGCTATCAATTTCCTCAGTTTGCTTTTTAGTATACTATTATGCCTTTCAACCAGCCCTGCAGACTGCGGATGATATGCACAATGATTTTTCAAAGAAATACCAAAGAACTTACTCAGCTGCTGTATAGTTTGATTTACAAAGTGTGTGCCATTGTCACTATAGATTCTCTCCAGGATGCCAAACCTAGGAATAATTTCCTTGACAAGTACTTTTGCTACTGTAGCTGCATCTGGATTTTTGGGTGGAAAAGCTTCCACCCACCTGGAGAACATATCTATAATGACAAGGCAGTATTTCTTGTTTTCACATTTGTTAAGTTCTATAAAATCCATACAGATAGTGTGAAACGGATATGGTGGTGTGGGAAAACTCCCTTGTTCAGGTTTTATTGCCCCCTGTGCATGATGTTTGTCACAAATCTGACACATTAAACACATTTTTTTTAGAATAGTTTGTAAATCCATACGTTGTGAACACCTGGTTCACCAGCTGTACCATCCCCCCTGTTGAGACATGGCACTGCCCATGGCTCAACAATGCCGCATAGCGAAACAAGTTAGAAGGTAGTATTGGTTTTCCTTCTTTAGAGATGTACAGCCTCTTTTCGAGGGCTGCTTCTCGTTTCACCCAGCGCTGTTTTTCTGCATGTGTAGTGAGTGTCTGCATTGTTTTTAACATATCTAAGTTCAGAATTTCAGAGGGTTGTAATTCCTCATCTAGAAGGAATACCTCTGTAGCTGCTTGTTTTGCAGCTGTATCAGCTCTTTCATTACCTTTTGAAATTATATCTCGTTGTTTGGTATGAGCTGAACATTTGCAAATGACCACCTGTCGAGGCAACTGAATGGATTCTAAAAGGTCTAAAATTAACTGCGCATGGTTTATAGGTTTGCCAGTAGATGTTATCATTCCTCGGTTATTCCACTGTTGTGCAAACACATGCACAGTGGAAAAAGCATACTGGCTATCAGTGAAGATATTTACACATTTACCCTTCGCTAAGGTACATGCCCGTGTCAGGGCAATCAATTCTGCTGCCTGTGCAGATAAATGATGCGGTAAAGATTTTGCTTCTATAACTTCAGTATCAGAGACTACTGCATATCCTACTAGGTTCTGTCCTGCAGGGCCCCTTTTCAACGAGCCATCCACGTGGTATGTCACCTCGGCACTATCCAAGGGGACATCCGTGAGGTCTTTCCTAGGTAATGTCTTCTGCTCAATTATTTGCAGGCAGCGATGCGGTGTGCCGTCTGCAGGAGTTGGGAGCAGGGTAGAAGGGTTTAAGGTCGTACATCGTTCAATTGTCATATGAGGTTGGCTCAACAATATGGTCATGCAGGAGAGATGCCTAGCAGGAGAGAGATATGCTACTTTTTCTTGTAATAAAATAATCGCGACTGCATCAGGTACCCTTAGAGTGAGTGGGTGAAACAAGACTACTGAAGCCGAAGCCTGCACTGCCATTGGTGCCGCGACTACTGCTTGCACACAGTGTGGCAAAGATCATGCCACTGGGTCTAATTGTGATGAATAGTAAGCAATGGGACATTGCTTATCCCCATGTTGTTGTGTTAGTATTGATGTCATATAACCCTGCTTGCAATCTACAGTCTGGAAAAAACGCTTATGGTAATTAGGCAAACCTAGAACTAGAGAGGAGGCTATTAACTGTTTCAGTTTACAGAAAGCATATTCTGCCTCCGTTGTCCATTGTAACAAGTCCTGCACCGCCATAGGTGTTTTGTAAATAAGGTCAGTTAAAGGTGCAGATTCCAAGGTATAGTTTGGAATCCAGCTTCTACAAAAATTAGTCGTTCCCAAGAAGGACATCATTTCCTTCTTGGTGGTGGGCTTTGGCGCCTGTAAAATTGCTACTTTTCTGTCCTCATCTAAAGTTCTACCTCCCTTGGATATTACATAGCCCAAGTATTTTACCTGCTTTTTCCAAAGTTGTAGTTTGCTTTTGTTCACTTTGTGTCCTTCAGCAGCTAGGAATTGTAGAAGTGCTACTGTATCTTCCCTGCAATCCTGCAGGGTGGGGGCTGCTAACAGAATGTCATCGACATAAAGTAAGATCTGACTACCCCTTGGTGGGTTAAATCCTGCTAGATTACTTGACATTTCTTGTGAAACTATAGTAGGGCTCTCACAAAATCCCTGTGGTAGTCACGTATATGTGTATCTTTTTCCCTGAAACGTGAATGCAAACCAATACTGGCTGTCTGGGTATATTGGTATTGAAAAGAATGCATTACTAATATTTACCACAGAGAAATATTCTTGCTGAGGTTTTAAATCATTAAACAAGGTGTGTAGATCCGACACTGTAGGTGCCCTTGGTATTACGGCGTCATTTACGGCTTGCAAATCCTGAACCATACGCCTTTCTCCATTGGCTTTTTTAACTGGAAATAAGGGTGTATTACATGGAGAATCAGGGGATTCTGCTAGCACCCCTTCTTTAAGTAATGCTGCTATGATAGGTTTTATTCCTGCCTCTGCATCCTTTCTCAAGGGATACTGTCTTTTTTGTGGTCTAAATGCTGATTTTGGTCTGATACTAACTGGACCTGCAGTACAGATAAGTCCTACATCTGATTTTCCTGCTGACCAGAGGGTCTCTGGTATATCTCGTAAGGCATTTTCTTCTTCCATCAGTAGGAGTATCCATCAGCTGTCTCCGTGAGACTGCAGATGTACAGCTGGGTTAGCTTGAGTCACCCAGTTCAATTTCTGCACTTGTATTCCCTGTCCTGACAACTCCAGTTCTGTTTGTTTTTCCCATCTTGTAACTCTCTCCCCTAGGTCTGCCCACCGCATGTTTTTATTCTTAGTCAAGCTTACATTTGGTAGTCAATTGGACTTATAGAGTGTCAAGAATTCCTGGGGCAGCGAACAGCTGGCTACACTATTCCCTTCTGCATCCCAGTATAAGTTTCTCAGTACCAATCTGTTTGTACGATGCTTAAATAATTATTTTTCATACACATTATCAGGCCCTGGTGTGTTACAAAAATACAGGGTACAATACAGCAGGTGCTGTTTATCAGTGTCAAGGGAGGTAAACTTACTGATGGCTACATTCATCAGTTCTTTGGTCACAGTCCCTGGGCCAGTCGTAACCAGGTCCTGACTGTACCAATAAAATGTCTCACCCCCCGATTGCACCACAAAGGTGTCAGCTCGTCGCTGTGCTTCCATACCCTGCACAGTTGGAACCACCGTTATATCAAATAACTGCATGAGATCCCTGCCCAAGAGATTAACAGGGCATTTCGCAGAAACTACAATCTTACCTTTTTGTGTCAATCCTGAAACAGGATCAGTTATTGTGATATTGTGGGAGAGGGGCTCCTGATATAGTTGTCCATTAGCTGCTTTGACCAATATGTAGTCAGATGACTCTGATTTTCTAGGCAATTCGGAGGGATGTATCAGGGTCCGTGATGCCTCTGCGTCACATAGAAATTTAACTTCTCTGCCTTCCACCAAAAGTGTAATTTCTGGCTTTGTATCTGCTAAATAGAGCTCCAAGCTCAATAAAGCTAAGTCTAGTACTTCGTCTTCTGTATCGTCATTACTTTCTTGTACTTCCTCTTCTTCCCTTTTCACATCCTCATTTGTTCCTTCTTTACTAGTCCCTTCTAGTGATTCCTGACTATCATATAGTCAGTCCTCACCTTCCTTATCTTCCGTTGTTGCCTTCTTGTTTTTTCAGCAACCCTTGCCAAATGTCCTTTTTTACCACATTTAAAACATTCTCCCCTTTTTTTGCATCCTTCAAAATCTTCTGATCGCTGATCAGACTGTCTACCTCCCTGCCCATTCTTCTTACCCTTTTTCCTGGGGTGTATTACATAAACTTCTGCTCCGTCTTCCACGGAGAATACCTGAGCCTTTTTTTTCTTTTTGCTATTGAAATGCCTTTTGGCATGTCTAGCATATTCAAGCAGTGAGTGTAATCTGCTTGTTCGATGGTCAACCATGTGGTTCGTAATGAAACTGCTTATAGGTGCACTACTACCTTTTAAAAATGCATTTTTCAACTGCTGTTCATATGGGGAATCTTGTTTTTGATCTTCGGGAACCTGCATTCCACAGTGGTTGTTAAAACATTCTAACAGTCTAGCAAAATATTGGTCAACTGATTCACCCTCCTGCTGGACACATTGATTAATGCAAGTCCAGTCTGCCCTAGGTTTCCATTTCTCAGAAATGCGGTCTGTAAGTCCCTTCACTCTAGTGTCTAATACTGCGCTGCTGTGTGGAAGGGGTTTTTGTGCAGCGTCAAGAGGATTCCATTTGCCACAAATCATGTACTAATATGGTCCTACAATCTGTCAAACTACTTTTTCTATCTCTTCCCCATTCAAGTTGTAACTTAGCCTCATTTCTTGTAAATCTTCCGAGAATTTTCTGAAATTAAGTTTCGGATGGGGAATCCCTTCTGTAGCTTTCCGGATATCTTCCGGAGTCCAAAGTCTATATACTAGGCTAGTTGGAGTCTGATCTTCCTGTCCTGTCTGAGGGTTTGGAACTTCTATAAGTGGGCATATTTCCTCTTCTATAGGTTGTACATCCTTAACTACCTGCCATAATTCAGAGCCTTCTCCTTGCTTATTTCCCTTCGTTCGAGACCTAGTTTCGATGGGATCTCTAACTTTAGCTAGTTTCAGTTTTATACAGTCCCTTTCTTTAGTGAGCATAGGATATAATGGGGAGGGTGTCAATCTGCTCACCTGCTCCGTACTCTGGTAGTGAAGGGGTAGGCAGAGGTGCTGATGCCACTACCAAGTTATTGTTTTCTTTATCTAAAAACATTGTCTTTGAGTTTTTG
The DNA here is from genome assembly GCF_019279795.1 of Protopterus annectens. Lineage (NCBI taxonomy): Eukaryota > Metazoa > Chordata > Ceratodontiformes > Protopteridae > Protopterus > Protopterus annectens. Next base: position 648,833,036 of record NC_056733.1, on the reverse strand, counting down.
TTTTTTTGGTCTCTGTGGTTTGCTTCCTCCAGCCACCTGTGTGCCTGGGGAATTCCTAACTGTCGTTGTTTTTTAATCCGACCTTTGGAATCAGTTTTGAGTTGCTTAATAAGTTTGATAAGTGAGGATTTTTCTAATTTTCCGTCAAACTCATATTTTATAACCCATTTTGAAAAATACCTGACATTGTCTGCACGCTGCGACTGCATATATTTTGCGTCTTCCGTTAACGGTGGGTTTCTGAGTATTTTTGCACAATTATTACCCATTTTTCCCTATTTTGTTTGCTACGTAGACTGTTCAGAAAAATATTACCTGATGCCTTCAGATTTTTACGTGGTACCACGGATTTTGTTAAAGTCTCTTCAGAATGACTGTCTAAAGCCTACTGATCTGTTTCACCTTTTCTATCCCTGACTGTAAGAAAACACAATCTGACAGAAACAATACACATCCAGTCCCTGATCTTGAAACAGAAAAAGTAGATTCACCTTACCTGAGCCCACATGATTGATCGCTGATTCGCGGAAAACCCGTCCTTCAGTTGCAGATCAGAAAGTGGCTGTCCTCTTTTGACGACAATTCAGTCAGAGGACTTTTCACATAAGAAGAACTGATTTGGTTTCTTCCCCGTACGGTTTCAGCCACCTGGCCGTCTGATCCGAGGTGAAGTGAGGGTTTCCTGTCCGAAGGACCAATCTATAAAGGAAAACACAAAGATCAATGCACATAAGATTCAAGCAAGGCACCCTTTATTACTTGCAGCAAGGAGACAAAGCATGTATGCACAAGGTTTGTCTGATTTTCCATAGTTCAGCATGCTATTCTTATACAGTTTCTCTGCATGTATACAAGAAAATATTGTTAGTTTTACTGCTGACATGGTCAGAAAGAAAGACATTGTTAGATTTACTGCTGACAGTCAGAAAATTGCTGCTTGCAAAAACATCTTTGAGAAAAACAACCTGGCCTTGGGCTAATTTCAGCCCCCCTTTGTTTCTCACACTTCTTCAGCTGTTCAGTTCTTGATATGATACATTTGCCTAGGGTAAAGATACAACCCTGGCCTGGCCTGAATACACATTCTGCTGACTATGGTAGACTTTCAAGAGTCAATTGTTCTCTTATCAAGGTTTCCTGCAGCTGCACATATTTCACAGAGAATAAGCAGAATAAACGTATTAATTTCTTTTTAACCCTAAATGCATCTAAGCTTGTACATTGCAGTTATACATTTTCTTAACACACTCCAACCCCAGCAGCACCCCACCTGCCTCCCCCCCAATCACCCTAACCCCTCACCCACCCTCAACCTACAAACAGTTAAGCTCAAACCCTCCTCTCCCTCCATAGATGGTCTCCCTCCACTCTTTCTTCAACTAGCTGCTAACACCATTGCTCTACCCATATCTATCCTCATAAACAGATCTATTACTGAAGCAACAGTCCCAGTCATCTGGAAGCAATTTTACACTATACCCATTCACAAGGGAGGTAACTCCACAGAACTAACTATAGGCCTATAGCAATACTATCTCCCCTATCCAAGATCCTGGAAAAATGTGTACATAAACAAGATTCTCCAGCACCTCACTGAAGCCAACTTAATTACCCACATCCAACACAGTTTCCATCCTGGCCATAGCACCTCCACAGTTTTCATTTCATTCATAAATAGCATTGCTCAATCTAGGGAACAAAATAAACTTTCATCTTGTCTCTTTCTAGACCTATCAAAAGCATTTGATGCTGTCCACCATCCATTACTCTTAAAGAAACTCTCCCACCTAAACCTTTGCCCTGCCACTATCTCCTGGTTTTCTAGTTGTCTAAGTAACCGCTCCCAGTCCATCAAATGGGATTCAGCTATCTCCCCAGAACTTCCAGTACTTATGGGAGTTCCCCACGATTCAATCCTAGGTCCACTGCTTTTCAACATTTTTACCAATCAACTAGCCAGCTCTACCCCACACTCTTCCCTAATGCAATATGCTGATGACTCCACTGTCATCACCATTGCAGACACACTTTCCCATACTCCATTCTAAAACTCAAGAATCCTTCTTATCTGTCGAGACCTGGTTCAACCAAAATCATCTAATCCTAAACCCAAAAAAGACCAAACTCCTTCGTTTTCTTCCAAAGACAATGACCCAGATGAAACAAAACTTCTCAATCTCCTCCCACAACAACACACCTATCATGGTGGATAATCACACTAAACTACTTGGGGTCATCATTGACGACAAACTAAAATTTGACAAGCATGTACTAAACAACATCAAGAAAACCCACCAGAAACTAGGTCTTCTTTATAGAAACAAAACCTTTCTATCCTCTCATGCAAAAATTGCTCTATCACACACCTACCTTCTTCCAACCCTTCTCTACGGCTCACAGATTCTCACCAACCTGCAGACCTCTCTTATGACCAAACTTGAATCCAGCTTTAACAAAGTAGCAAAATTTTCCACTGAACTTCCTTGCTCCTCTCACCATTGTCTTGCTCTACAAAAACTTAAACGGTTAGAGTTCCCTCACAACCATATTCTCTCCCAGCTCCAGATAATCCATTCCATTCTATACCAAACCACTTTCTGCCCAGCCATATCACCCATCATCTCATCCTACACCCCAACCAGGACACTCCGGTGCTCTGACCAACACCTTCTGACCATAACCAAACCCAAACTCAACATTGAAAAGAACCTGTATAGCTATTACCCTGCCAAACACTGGAATAAACTCCCACTGGACATACGAAACGCTTCTTCCAAACTTCTATGAGAAATCATCTTAGCTCAAATAAACTTTACCTCTGTTACCAGCCCCGTCGACTAACCCACCACTCTAGACCTATCTCTCACTTCTTTCTCTCCTACTATGACCTAACTCTACCTTCTTCCTAACTCCCCCTCCCTTCTCCCCCTCTAAACCCTGTCCCTTCCCTCACCCCTAAACCATCCTTTACTATCCCAATATCCTCACTAGTAGAGTATTCAACTTACTACTGTTGCACTCTTATCTCTCTTTTCACAGCGATATTGTACTTGAGGGCCTCACCAGATGCGCACTGGCAATCCCCGCCCAAAACCCACCCCGGTGCTGTTTCGTAATCGGGCACAAATGAATATGTATTCCCTCGAAGAATCCTAATACACTGTCTGGCTTTTAGTATGTGTCTTGTGTTGTCTTCGAGAACAATTGCTTGTTTCTTATTTTAATATAAACAAAGAAATGCGTATTTATTAAATAAAAGACATATTTCAGAAACTTCGTTTTGTTCCTGCATTTGGCTGTCTGCAAAGTATATTTTCTTTTAAATTAAATGGTAAACGACATGGTCACTTTTTAGCTAATGATTTAATTGGAAGATACATTTTTTTGTTCAAAATAAAGTATATAAGCTCATTTCTTATTCTTTTCCTGACCTAGGGTTACCACCAGTTTTCCTTTAGGCTGGGCAGTCCCTTATTTGGGCAGGTGTGTCCTTGTCGGGGAGGGGGATATGAAAATGGCAAGTGTCCTTTTTTTCTAAGTTCCCTTTATTAGTCGACTAAAGCTATTATTTTTGTATTTGAATCGCTTACCAAACAACTAAAATTCTAAAAATAAAATTCTAAAAAGAGTGGGCTTTTATTTTAGTAAAAAAGCTATTATTTTTGTATCTGAAGCACTTCAAAATGTAACAAGCAACTAAAATTCTTCAAGAGTGTGCTTTTATTTTTAGTAAAAAAAAGTCCATTTGTTTGCATTGTTTGAATGCCATGTCAATCGCGGCTCATTACATATGCAGACCTGGTCATCAATCATTCGTGACACGCCCACTTCTGCGCGAAACGCAAGGTTAGGCCTTCAAGTACAATATCGCCCTTTTCACTGCTACCCAAACACTCCCCACTATTTCTTTCTACTTAAAATTCAATCTCTCCTAGTCTACCTACCTCAATATACATAACTAGCCATCAGTGTATGTTATCTGTAATCTGTATTGTTATTGTATACTCGCTGTCCATTACTATACATTATTCTTTGTGTACCAGCAATTTTTTTTTTCTGGGAAACTGTATATATTTTTGTAATTATGGAGCTTTTCTCCCCGGGTCTCCACTGAAAAAGGGCCTTAGCCCAGCTGGACCAACCCGATCAACAAATGTCAAATAAATAAATAAATAAATAAATATATATATATATATATATATATATATATATATATATACATATATATATATATATATATATATATATATATATATATATATCGACACTGGAACCGAAACAAGAACCAAGTAAAATTCAAACATCCACTAGCGATCAATGGAAAACAGACAGCCCAATCTGTATTCTTAACGTTTTCATTCTATTTATTCCAAAAAGAACTTCTTCAGAAAAGCACCCTTAGGCAACTACTTGATTTAAATACAAAGTCACACAAAATGACTGATCAATGAAAAAGCATACTTAATTATGCCTATACAAGATGTAAAACTGTAACATAATAATGTATATACACCATAAAAATTAAACAGTAAACAATAAAAAACAATAATAATAGTAACAACAAACTGAACTGTTGCAAAAGTCTTAACATTATAAGTTTAAAATCTTCTAGCTAATAAAAAGCACTTAATATTAATGGTGTCATTTAAACCAGGCAGACAATCAGCCTTTAGCCTAATCTGCCAAATGGCTTCCCTACATTCCAAATGGTTCTTAAAATCACCACTAAATGGTGTGTCATCAACTTTTTCTAACACTGAAAAAATGAATTTCTTAAACAAAGGGCAATGTGTTGAATGCTTTGCCAAAGCATTTAACTCATCTTTTTATCTTAATAGCCAAATTGGGCTCATAAATGCGTTTATTTAAAGTGCGTGTAGTCTTCCCGATATAAAAATGTTCACATGAAACACGCTGTGTTAAGTAAACTATATTAGTTGATTTACAAGTGTAATGATCATTTACTGTGATGGTCTTGTTGTTATGTTTTAAACAAATGTTGGACGTACCACTTATGAATCTACACTGTTTACATTTAGTACATGGAAAAGTACCTGAAGGTAAATCATAAAATCTGTTTGTGTTTTTTGCACCTCTTTCCAAAATCATCTTGATGTTGCTCACTTTTTTATATGAAAAAATGGGAATGTTCCCAATTGTCCTAGCCAAATCAAAATTTCTTATTACTATTTTCCAATTGTTGCGAATAATGCTTTTTATGTCAAACATTTCATTAGTAATAGGTAAAGGAAAAGACAACCTGTATTGAGTGACAGTGTTAGAGGTGTCCTGTGAATTGACCACATTCGTGAATTCAGAGACTCTCAAGATAGGACTAGCCTTATTTTCTCTCAAGTTTGAAACTTCGTTGACAATCAAGTCTAACCAACCCACTGTGTAACCTCTATCAAGAAAAAATTGTTTTAACTTCTTAATTTCTTGAAAGAAAGTGACGTTATCACTGGTCAAACGGCTCAGTCTTATGAACTGACCTTTGACCACACCTCGTTTCATATGCATCGGATGTAAGCTATCATGATGTAAATATTGGTTTACAAATGTCGACTTCCTAAAAATACTGCTTTGAATGTTGTGGTTATGGTCATTAATAGTTAAATGCAAATCCAAAAAGTCTATGCTTTTGCCAAAATCACCTAACGTGAATTTTAAAAAACTAGTAGTGTTGTTAAGATCCTGAAAAAAACTAGTGAAGGTGCTAATGTCACCTTTCCACAAAAAAATCAAATAATCAATGTATCTCCTATAAAACAAAATATTGCTGGCCATAAAATGTGTGGCCAAAAAATTGTTTTCCCAAGATGTTATGACTACATTGGCAAAACTAGGTGCAACTCGAGAACCCATGGCCACTCCGGATGTTTGTTTGTAATAATCTCCTTCAAAAGTGAAAAAATTGTTGTCTAACACCAGTTCCATCAAACTGCAACAAGTATACACCAAAGTGTTATCTAAATCTACTTGTTTGCTTAAATGTTCTCTCATGTATTCAATACCAATTTGTTGATCAATACTGGTGTATAAAGACACAACATCTAAAGAGGCAAAACAAACATCCTGATCTACTGTGCTAATGTTTTTTAACAACTCCAAAAGGTGCCACGAGTCTCGAAGATAAAATTTGGATTTTTGAACAACTGGATTCAAAATGTCATCAAGCCAAACAGAAATAGTTTCTGTTTTGGAACAACTGGCAGAAACTATTGGCCTAAAAGGAAGATGTTCTCCCATTTTGTGTACTTTTGGGATTCCAAATAAAGAAGCAATCTTCGGATATTCAGTGTACAAAAAAGTGTAAACAGCAAAATCAAAACATCCATCACTGAATAAGTCAAATAAAATAGCATCTAACTTGGCAAAACTTTTAGAAATAAAATCAGCGTCAACTTTCATGTAACATGAATTGTCTGCAAGAAGTAAGATATGTAAGATAGTAAAAGAAAGAAAGATAATAAGATTATTAAAAAATGAAGAAGGGAAGCAAGTTAAAAAAACAGGATAAATATATGAAATAATTAATGAAATGTATTAGATTTATATAGTAAAAAGAAGTTAACACAGAACAAATTTATAAAGGTGAAAAATTAAATAAGGATGATCATGAATATCTAGAGAGAAAAATAAATATAAATCAGTTGAATGAGATCTTAAAAGATACTAATGTTAATTCAGCTAGTGGTTTGGACAGAATTGAATATAGCATGTATAAAGAAATATATGACTGACAAAAATGGTGTTTATAGAAGTAATGAATGAGTGGCTAGAAAGAGGAATCAGGTATAAAGAAATTTGCACAGGTTTGATAAAATTTATATTAAAGAAAAGAGATAAAGATGAAATAAAAAAATGGAGACCAATTACACTGTATAACACAGATTATAAAATTTTCATGAGAATAGTACCTAAAATACTACAATGTAAAATAGAAAGATTATATGATCAGAATTCTTTGAGAGAAAAGGAAAGGGAAGTCGAGACTTATTGTGGATAATAAGGGAAGTAATTGATGATATTACTAATAAAAAATGGAAACAAAAATCATGATAGGTGATGTCAGTAAGGCATATGATAATGTTTACTATAACGCATTATGGGGAATTTTACAAGAATACAACATAAGTGAAAACATATAAGTAATTAAATCAATATATGAAAAGAATTATGTAAAACTGAATGTAAACAGTTGGCTTGGGGAAGATTTGAAAACAGACTGTGGTATAAAACAAGGATGTCCTGCAAGCAGTATGATCTTTGCTGTAATCATAAACACAGTAGTAATGCAAATTAATAAAATGTCAAGTAAGGGAGGATATAGAATGATGGAGGAGATACATTTACCAATAATGTATACTTACACTGATGATATTGTAGTAATAACAAAAATAAAGCCTGTTTGGAAAAATTAATGAAGAAAATTGGTTTAAGAATAAATAAAGAGCAAAGCAAAGGATTTGGATATGAAAGTATTATAGGAGGTATGGAATATAATAAAAAAGATCATAGATATTTATATAGATATTTTAGGAATAGTACTTGGAAAGACAGACTACAGATATGAACATGGGATAAAGTTATTAGAGGAATCAAAGACATGATCACATTCTGGAAGACATATAGGTTTTCATACAAAAATAAAGCACATTTAATAAATACCATAATAATAGGTAAAATAGCTTATATTGCAAATGTTTATATGATGGCAGTGAAATATGAAAAAGAAATTATGCAAACAATTTGTCCATTTATTTGGGGGTCAAGACTGAACTCACTTAAGAGGGGAATTTTGTATATGAAAGATGAGTAAGGGAATTGGGTTTGCTAAATCTGATTGTGTATGCAGCTTGTTTATGTATGTATAAAGTACTAAAAGGAACAATGAAAAGTAAAGATTTGACAGAAACAATAATGTATTGTAAATATAGAGAAATTTGGTAGGAAATGGAAATTAAAAAAAGAAGTAAAAGTGTTATTAATGAAGAAGTGAAAACATTTTACAGTAAAATTGTATTGTGGAAATTAAAACAGAATGTGATAGAAAAGGACAGAAAAGAATAAAGAAGTTAAGTACTCACCATAATTTTCCATATGTGTTGTCCATCTCGCCTTTATTCTTAACTGGTTGGGTTTGGAACCAATCCTCAGTTCTGACTCAGTCTTATGCAAAAGCTTGAGGTCTTCCACTACCTCGTGGCTGTAACCCTATCCCATCATGCCTTAGGAAGGCTCCCCAGATCTTGCTTGCTGATCTAACAAATTGTACCAAATAAAACTAGCAAATACCTTATAGAGCAATGAAGAAGGTCAGAGAACATTTATTTCCAATTGCATCTGCTCTGTCCTCCAGGAGCCAAAGGCTGGGGGAAGGAGGGTGGGATGTAAGAATGAAGGCGAGATGGAAAACACACATGGAATGTTATGATGAGTACATAACTTCTTTATGTGATGTTGTTTTATCTCACTTTCATTCTTAACTGGTTGGGACAGCGTCCCTAGCACCATCTCTCTTGGGTGGCTCAAGGGACAGTATTCTTCAGAACAGTGGACCCAAAAGAGGCTCTGCTCCCGGAGGCCAAATCCACTTTGTAATGAGTGATAAAGGTATGAGGCCTTGCCCATGTTGTTGCAGCACAAATTATATCAATTGGTAGTTTTTCCCAAAAAGCAGAAGAGGTTGCTATGGCTCTAGTACAATTACCTTTTACTTTGTCGGGGAGTTCTTTGTTTTGAGATTTGTAAGTAAAAGTAATACAATCTGACAGCCATTTTGAAAGTGTGACTTTAGACACAGGAGCACCTTTCTTAGTGTCTGAAAATGATACAAATAATTGGTCAGATTTTCTGAAGTCTTTCGTCCTATGTAAGTATAAATGTAATTGTCTATGCACATCTAGTTGGTGTAGCATATATTCTGCCTTGTTGCCATAGTTGGGGAAAACACTGGTAGTTCTATGGATTGGTTCAAATTAGATTCTGAGCATACCTTAGGTAGAAAGAATGGGTTTGTTCATAGGGATACTCTGTCTTTGTGGAAAAGCATGTAGGGGGGCTTTATAGACAATGCTTGTAGTTCTGAAACTCTTCTAGCAGAAGTGATGGCTATCAAAAGAATTGTCTTCCAAGTCAAATACTTTAGATCACAATATGATGCAGGTTCAAATGGGGAAAGAATCAAATGGGATGAGACAAAATTCAGGTCCCATGGTGCTGTGGGAGTTTTAATGGGTGTTCTTATTAAAATAGTGCCTTTGAAAAATTCCTTGCAAAGTCTGAGGGACATCACATTCGGCCCTGATTAATCTAGATGGAAATTAGATATCACTGCTTACTGAATTTGAATAGTAGCTGCAGCCGTGCCTTCATTAAATAGTTTTGCCAAGAATTCAAGAATGGAAGCTATTGGGGCAGAGAAGGGGTCAATGCTATTATTCAAGGCCCAAGAAGAAAATGTCTTCCATTTGCTCATATACAACTTCCTAGTTGAAGCCTTATGAGACGAGATCAGGATATGTTTCACTGATGGAGAAAGGTTGGGGAGCCTGGCTATGTTTGGAATTGGAGCGGCCAAGCTGTCAATTTGAGGGTTTGAAGGGAGGGGTGGAACATCCCTGATGCATGAGTCAGGAGGTCCGGAACTGGGTTCAGAATCCACGGCTCCTCCTTGGTTTGAGGGTAAAGGAAGGGGAACTAGATTTCATGAGGCCAGTATGGGGTGACTAGTATCAAACTTCTTCCCAGGGAATTGGCTTTCTGAATAACTTTGGGTATCAATAGAAAGGGAGGAAAGGCATAGAGGAGACCTGAGGGCCAGTTGTATACAAGTACATCCCTTGGTGACTCCCCTGAGGGTGGATTAGAGCAAAATAGCTGCTGCATTTGGCATTCATGGATGTGGCAAAAAGGTTGCAGCAAGGCTGGCCTGACTTGTGGAAAATCATCTCCACTACTTCTAGTTTTAGGGACCACTCATGAGGCATCAGAATCTCCCTGCTGAGTTTGTCTGCCATCATGGTGGATTTCCCTGGGATGTGCATTGCTATCAGAAAGCAATGGGAGGAGGTTGCCCACTGCCATACTTTCAGGGCCTCCTAAGAAAGGGGGTAAAACCTGGTTCCTCTTTGTTTATGTACCACACAACCGACATGTTTGTCTTTATTGCAAGAGTTTGCAGCAGAAGAGAGTCTTGGAATGCTTGCAATGCTAGAAGCACCGCCCTCATCTCTAGGACATTGATGTGCAAATGGGCTTCATGGTCCTAGCACGTGGCTTGGACTGTCCTTCCCAGATAATGCCCCCCCCATCTGGGAAGTGTACATGGTCACTGTGGCTAAAGGCTGTGGAAGAACAAAGGCTTGACCTAATGTCACATGAATGGAGTGAAGCCACCAACAAAGATCTTTCTTGAAAGATTCTGTTATCATAATTTGGTGGAACATGGGTAGTTCCTGCATGGACCACTGAGCGAGCAGTAGCCACTGCAGAATTCTCATATGCAGGAGTGCTAATGGAACTAAGTTTATTGCTGCTGCCATGGTCTCCAAGACTTTCCAGGACTGTTCTTGCTTGTACTTTTTTCTTGGAAAGTAGGTTTATGACCTGATGTCATAGGACTTGAACTCTTTCAAGGGGAAGTTTTGCCATCATTTCTGTTATCTAGATCTGTTTCTATAAAAACAATATGCTGAGATGGCAACAAGGCAGATTTTTCATAATTTATTATGATTCCTAGGTGACAGCAGAACTGCAAGGTGGTGTCTCTCGCTTTTGTTAGTAGATGATCAGTGGTGGTGGTGGTTAGGAGCCAATCATCTAGGTACAGAAACACTCAAAATCCTAGGCATGTTAACTGAGCCATGACTACTGCCATACACTTAGTGAACACTCTGGGGGCTGTAGTGAGACGAAAGGGCAGAGCTTGAAACTGGTAGTGACTGGCTCACAGCTGAAAGTGCAACTGACTCCTGGATCATCTGTCCATTTTTATGTGGTAGTACACATCCTGGAGGTCTATAGAGCACATCCAATCATATTGTCCCATAAAAGGGAGTATTGACTGCAGTGTTACCATCTGGAACTTTGACTTTCTTACTCACTTGTTTAATTTGCTGAGATCCAGGATGGGTTTCCAGTCCCCTGTTTCTTTTGGAACTAAAAAGAACCTTGAGTAAGTTCTGGATAGAGTTTGGTCTGCGAGGACTGTCTGGATGACTCTTTTTTTTTTTTAGCAACTTTTGTATTTCTAGAATTGCCTGTTCCCTTTGACTAGGTGGAATGCCCGGGATGTTTTCTATGTTTGGGATGGGAAAAGAAAAGGGTATGGAATAACCTCTGGATACAGTGCTTTGTACCATTTGCTTTTGCTATATTTAGCCAGGCTTCTAGGTATAAGATATAAGATAAGCAACCCCTGACTGCCTCCAGAGATGGACAGGCAGGTCTCCTTTAAGGAGTGCTGAAAGGGCTTGCCAAGGAATGATTCCCTGTTGCCCTGATTTTGCAGACCCCCTGTGCTGCATGGTCGGCATCTTCCATTACTGCTTTCCCCTCTGCCCCTGGGGGAAGAATCACCATTTGTGTCCTGAAAAGCTCTCTGGGATTTTCAGAACCACATTTTCCCCCCTTTTGACCTTTAGGATAAGGTCTAGAAGGAAGGGAAAAATGGACTCCTACGGCAGAGAGAGTTTTTCCTTCTTGTTCACACCAGGTTAGTGTGTTTTTGACTTTTGGCCCAAACAAGGATGAGCCATTGAAGGGGGCATTAACAAAAGAAGATTTAAAGGGCTCTGCAAAGTCAAACAGGTGTATCCAGGAATGTCTCCTTAGGGAAATTTCTGAACCTGCTGCCCTACTCGCTACATCAGCTGTATAAGAAATGAGTGTCATGGAGGAGTTGACCACTGAATTCAAGGTGCAGAGCTGAGAGGAAACATTTCTGCTACCCCTTCAGCTACTGAACCCTGATGAGTATCTCCTAGTTCCTTCAGGAGATCTCTCTGAAGTCTGGTAAAATGGGTGAGATAATTCAGTGATCTGAGTGCAAAGGTCGCTGAAGAAAGGTGCACTTTCTGTACCTGTCCATCATAAGAGACTCTTTGTTTGGCAGATGGACAGAAGAGAAAGTCTCTGACAGTTCCTTTTTGGTGGCCACCGCCACCACCATACGATTTACTGGGACACCCTTTGTAAGGAAGTTTTTATCTGTAGGGAATGTTATGAACTTGTTTGGCCTCCAAGGAACAGGCTCCACTGAGTCTGGAGACTCCCACGTCTTTTGACAAACTAGGTCCATCAGTTCATCAAAAGATGGAGACACCCAAGTGGTGGAAGGGCGAGACTCAAAAGCCTTCAGGTATATGGACTCCTCCTCGGAAGGGTTGATGAGCTTCCAGCCACCTCTCTGCTTAAGAATTTCCAGGATGTCTGCGAAGGAAACATCTTCAGAGGGTGACCGTGGGGACCCTTCTGACCCATCAACGTCTGTATCAGATGTGATGGACTCCTCTGGGGAGTCTAAATGCTTCTTCTTGCATAGTGTCTTATGAGAGACCTCTTCAGAAGGGAGTTCTGGAGAGGTTTTGGAAGAGAGGGGTTCACCCAACGGGGCATCCTGAGGCCTAGGGTCTCTGCGTCTCTGTAGATGCAGTGGTGCTGAGACAGACATCAGTGCCTTTGGGGAAGAATGTCTGGGCCTGAGAGTGGCTCTGCCTGTGGAGACAGCACTCTCCTCATCACCTCAAAGGCCCCTCACCCCTGACCCAAAGAAGCTCTCAGATCCAAAGAACCAGAAGGCATCCCCAGAGCCAAGGGGTTTGGCTCTGAGGCTGATGTAGGAGCCAAGCTCACCTGTGCCGAAGCCCTGAGAAGCAAGTTCAGATGTGACAACTGTCTGATCTGACTCTCTCCCCTGGACCCGACTGGAGAGCATCGGCTCCTAGACTCCTTGAATTCAGATGGAACCGAGGATGTCAGAGCAGTAGCTTGGCCTAAAGATCCTGGGATAGGTCTCAGCTCCAATGGTTCCACTACAACCAGTTCTAGACATTCTGGCTCCGAAGTCCATGGTCAGATCGGAGGAGGAATTGATAGTGACAGGGTAGTTTTGGTCAGTTCCAAAGGCCTCTGGGTTGGATCCAACAAAAATTTGGCAAGCACTGGTGTCTTCAAAAGCCTTTGCACCATGTGATACACATCATCATCATCAGAGAGGCTCCGGGAGGATCAAGTGGAGGGAGCAGGGGATCTGGAAGCTTGAAGTAAAAGGGATCTCAGTGTAGGAGAAACTGGTTCCAGTTATGGGGACCATCTCTGTACCTGAAACACCAACGACTGAGAAACTGAAGGAGCCAGGGTGGAAGGCTTCTTGGGTCCAACAATCTTTGGGACTGGACATGAAAATTTTGGCAATTTCTTTGTCAGCTCCAAATGAGCCTCTGATAAAGACCATTTCCCTGAATTATCAGGTTTAGAAGAAGGGGAATGGTTTGATTTAGAAGGACCCTGACCTTCTCCAATGGCTTCTGAAAAGTGGGTCATCAATAATCTTCTAAGAATTAATTTGTTCTTCCTTTCTAGCAGAACCCTATGGCTGAAGGAGTGGCATGTGGCACAAGATTCTTGAAGGTGTATGGCTCTGAGGTAGTACACGCATAATGTATGTCTGTCTGTAATGGAAATTTTTTGGCTGCATTTTATGCATTTTATTTAAAACCCAAGCATTTCAAATCTTTAGACTGCTTGGACATCTCTACAGTCTACAACAACAGTGACTAGCAGGAAAAAAGCACGGCAAAATATCAAACACTACAACAACTATATATATATATATATATATATATATATATATATATATATATATATATATAAAATATACATTTTTTTATTTTTAACACACCAACTATATGGGAAAAAGCCCTGTAATTTAAACAGGCAAAGCAGATCTCTAATTTAAAAAAGCCAGCCTTATCTAAATAGGCAGGATAACTAGAGAAAAAAATCAAAATTAACATCTCCCTGATTTAAACGAGCTTGACTAAAATATCCAAAGAAAAAAAGCCATCTAATTAAAACAGGTTTAGGAAATAAGTTATAAGCCGGGAAAAGGTGTGGAAAAATGCCTTGAGAATAAAAACGACAGCCAACAGCAAAAATAACAGCAGTGATCACACCAAACTGCTTAATATGTTAACTAGTTAGATTAACAAACTATCCTAAAACGACAGAGAATAACACTATAAGAAAAGAGAAATAATTTCACTTAGCCAGAGCCAGTACAAAGTACTCGATCTTGCTTTAGTGGCAAACGAGATCTGGGAGGTTTCCTAGGGCATGATGGGATAGGGTTACAGCCACGAGCTAGTGGAAGACCTCAAGCTTTTGTATAAGGCTGAGCAGAACCAAGGATGTGTTCTAAACCCAACCAGTTAAGAATGAAAGTGAGATAAGACAACATCACATGGTATGTTAACATTATGATATTCTTTTATTTGGTGGATTCATGTAAACAATTAGAAATAGATAAGAAGAAAGCAATAATGAAGAGATACAGATAAAAGAATTAAAGAATGCAATGATTTTTGTCCATAGGAAAACTACCAGTGGGAGAAAATATGGCACACAAGAGAAAACAGGATAGAATATGTAATAATTGTAAAGAACTGGAAACTACAGAACATGTGTTTTTTTAATGTGAGAGAATTCAAAAACTGTGGAAAGAAGTATGTAAACATGATTAGATTAAAAGTTATTTAAATTTTGAAATGTTAAACATGGACATGATAGAGTATGAGTTTTATGGGACAAGATCCCAAAATTAAGCTAAGAAAATGGACAGAATTATATTCCATGTAACATGGACTGTATGGAATGAAAGACTTTCCCCAGGATTTAATAAAATCCGTGTAGGCTCGGTGTAGAGCCTGCATGGAATGTATCCATATACATGGCCACGGTGCCCCCTCAGCAGCTCTCTATGCATATTAGTTATGGCACGCTGCTGAGGGAGAGCATGGGAACAGGGTTATTGAATCAGTGTAGGGAGAAGTGTAGAGGCTACCCGTAGTCATGGATGGCCTGTACTGCTTCCTGCTACTGTTGAAACACTGTGAATTGGGTCAAATGTGTAATATTTAAATTTTATTTTTTTTTTCTGTTTTTTGCATGTTTGCAAGGAGTGGAGCACATCACTGTCAAGCTGTGCTCACATATAGACAGCTGATACCTGCCAGACATCTAAAAATAGAAACCAGATGTCATTAATTATCATAATTATGTATTTATGCAATTTTAAATATTTTATTTTTTTTGTAATTGCTGTTTGTGCAGCGAGGGGCAGAGCACTGCAGAGCCAAACAGCACTGAGACATACATAGCCGACAGTCTGAAACTAGAAACTGGATGTAATTAATTATGTATGTCTGGGTCAATTTAAGTGAATTTGTGCGGCGCGCCACAGTGCTTAGCAATGCTAACAGGTAGCCCAGTAGGATATGTGAAGGTATAATAGTTTTCCTAATATCCAAGTAGCTAAATGGGCAGAGGTACAGCCTAATGCTTAGTAGGTCCTGGGTTTGAGTCTGTATCAGTGATAAGATGTCTGTAATTTAATTTATTATATATGTTTCATTTTAAAAACAAATTTGGGAAATATGGCACTGTTGCACTGGGCTGAGCACTGCTTAAACATGCTAATGGCCACTTTTGTTTGCATGGTGCTAAGCTAAGCTAAACCCTCAGTTGTGCAAGCTCTCCCACTGGTTACCTGTGCTTAGCTGGTTTCCAAGTTGCTAAGCAATGCAGCGCTTTTTTGAATGTTGCTCAGTGATGTGTAAGAGTGGGAAAACAACCTATATTAAGCACAATAGGTGGGAATTCTGCAACAGTTTTTGGAGTCTTATCTACTGTGGATATGGCAGGTGGTGCTGGTCAAGGTGAGTGCTTTTGGGCACAGAGATGGGCTATTCAGGAGTCCAGAGTCTTTGTTGGGTTTCTGGTTAAAAATCATGAACCCAGGCTGCTCCAGGGTGGTTTCCAGGGCTCAGAGTGTAAGGCGGAGGCCTGAGACTGGTTGGCCAGGTAACTCACCAGTGTTACTAGTATTCCCTGCACAGGTGAGCAGTGTTATCACCATTATGACAACCTGAAAAGGAGAAAGAGGGGCATCTTGGACACCTGGGTCCAAGAAGCTACAGCAGGGAATGCCCCACAAATATGTAGGTATTTTTTCCTCTTTTACCAACATGAAATCTGAATGTCTGCAAAACTGGTATGCACAATGGTTTGCTTCTCTCCCAACAGCTGCAGCTGAGAGGGCTTGTAGTGTTGAGTCCCATGCTGGGCGCCTGGGCAGGTTGCACCATGAGTGTGGTATGTATGGATTTGTTATTTTATCTGCAGTGCAATGGGCAAGAAAAAGTAAAGCATTTACTGCAATAAAGTATACACCATAAAAACTGTAGTGCAATAAATGGGCAAGTAGATCTGTAGTGTAATAAATGGGCAAGTAGAACTGAAGTACAATAGCTGGGCAAGTAGAGCTGTAGTGCAATAAATGGACAATAACAACTGTATTGCAATAAACAATAAACAATACCAATAACAGTAAGCAAAATGACGTACAGTAGGATTGTGTTGTCATAACCATTGCAGTAGAGCTGTATGCATTACTTGTCTTTGTCAAGGTTGCTGCAGTCAAGTGTAAAACTGTAATAGCTCTAGAATGCAAAACAGATTCAGTCACATAATGCTCTCTTTTTCTCCCACTCCAGGAACAAAGGGTATGTGGTATATGGTTGAGGTAGCACATGTTATGAGCAGACATGATTGTGCTAGCGTTTCACAGACAGTAATCAGCAATGTCAATAAAGTAAATTTTTTTGCAGATGTCCCCTGCAGTCACAGGTCTATATTACTACTTTGAAACTCCATTTCTTCGAACATTAAAATGTCGACACGTAATCAGTGAAATCCGAAAAGCACAAATGGCCACTTCCGCAAATTTTTTCACAGGGAAAAAATTTGCTTGGCTGGCCAACAGGAAAACAAACTTTCAAACCTTAATCAAGTGGGGGGGGGGCTTCACCCTCCCCCCACACCTAAATATACCAACTACGAGATTGCTCTACATTGGATAAAAGGGCAAATTCACGATAAGGGCCAAGCAAATTATTTCCCTGTGAAAAAATTTGTGGATGTGGCCAGTCATGCTTTTCAGATTTCGCTGTTTAAGTGTTGATGTTTAGGTGTTCAAAGAAATGCAGTTTTGAGGTAATCATATAGACCCGCAGTCACAGCTACTGGGTATTATTCCCATGCCTGCCAACTAAGGCATGATGGATGTCTAGATTATGTACTGTACACAAACATGCCTCTCAAGTGTCACGATTTCATGTAATGTAATTAAAATTGCCTAATACAACAGTCACAGGATTATCAGAAAAATGATTACCTGGAATGTAATGTATTACCAAATCTGCTTACAGAACACCTTGGTAGTTATAGAAGTCCACATTATGCGAAAGTGTTCTGTGTAGTAGTGTACCTGCATTTGTTATTGCTTGGCTCATACTGATGCATGCTAACAGCTCGAGAGGTATGTACGTGCTACATCAGCTACAGCAGAATTGTAGTCATTGTACTCAAAACTGACACTAAACACCTGTAGAGTATTTAGTAGCGGTGTTTTCAGGGATATAGTCTGCATTGTCAGTAATGGATTGCTTTCTCTCTCTCTCTCCCCACCCCTTATCTTACTTTATATATTATTGTTATTTATTATTATGATTTAATATTAGCATATGTTGTTAAAGTAACTATATTTAAAAATGTGATATAACATTGTTATGTGCTACTATGATTCACTATTAACCTACTTTTTAAACTAACTATTTTGTTGCCCTTGTAGCTTAATCCGTACTGGCATACTGTTACCATACTGACTGTTATATTTACTGTTGTGTTACTCATACTATACATTAATATGTTTTTGTATGAATTAAAATTATGTTCTATTCTGTTAATACTAACAATGGTTTGGTTATTACTAACTTTAACCTATTTCTATACCTCTATCATTACAGCACATCAAGGTAGGCTGATTATGGTTGATCCCCCTACCTTGCCTCAACTGGTTGTGGCACCAGGTTCCAGCATGTCTTGAACCCAGACCAGTGGTGCCCCTTCTGCTGCCCCTGCACTACCTGCGGTGTCAGGTTGTACTGGCCCCCCTCTCTGGGAGCAGTGGTGTAGGGGATATTGTCACCCTGGGTGAGCTGCTGGTCTTGGTGTGAAGCATAGTCTACCAATTTATTGGCCATTTTACTGTATTCCATAGTACCGGAAAACAAAAGTGATCCCCCCTTTCAATCTATCTTGCTGTTTTAAAAATAGTGACTCTCCACTAAAACTTAACCTTTTAGACAGGTAAAACTTAAGTTACCCACTTTCACATCTAACTTCTCTAGTGCACACTGCAGTGTTTAGGATAAACCATTTTTTTTTTCATCTTACCTTTAAGCATCCCTGTGACTAGCACTTGCTCTAATAGCTGCTGGAAAGCACTAAAAAGCCTTAAACTGATACTAGCACTCAACTCTCCTTATTAATAAGGAGAAATTAATCATAGGCACTAAACAGCCTATAATTACAAAGTACCTTGCAAAGGTAAGGGAAAACAGCTCCTGTACTTAAAAAATAAAAAAAAAAAAAGCCCCAAACCAGGCATGTCCAAGGGTCAGCTTCTGTTGATTTCTCCTGTCCACCTGGTGAATCTGGGCATACTGGGGCAATGCAGCAATTGCATCAAGTACACAGACAACCCTCTCCTCCTACCACCCAACACTATAACCTATGAGAGATGCACTTACATAGCCAAACTGGAAGCAACGCTCTCTCCACCCAAAATTGTGCTAGACAGTCAAGAAGAGAAGGTTAACACTCGCACTACACCTCAAGCAACACATAGCCCTTCTAAACTCACACCACCAACACCCACACATAGCAACACTAAATCCACATATGCGGAGGCCCTTAACTGTAACCTGCCCAAGCAACAAGGACCTCCGAAGCTGAAACGCAAACAAACACCAATCACAACCAAAGTGTCACATAGCTCACAACACCAGTGTGCCACCCAGCAACAGCCCCTAAGGCAAGACAACGTACATAACACTTTAATCATAGGTGACTCTATAGTCAGGCACACTGATGTCCCACTCACCAGGCTGAACAAGGAGAAAATTACAGTGAGCTGCCTGTTGGGTGCTAGGATCCGCCACATAACTCATGCACTCAAGTCACTTCACAAGTACAAATATGACTCTGTCATTGTCCATGTTGGAGTGAATGACTTGAGACATACCCCCCTGGACTACATAAAAAGAGACATGGAAGAGCTTTCGGATCATGTGTCCCAGGCAGGTATTACCCTAGCATCCTGCCTTCACCCAGAATTATATCACAATATAAGGACAAAATGACTGACTTCAATAATTGGCTAAGCTTCTGGTGTCGTTCAAAGGGGATCCAGTATCTGTCTGCCTGGGACGACATGACCGACAGACCACGATGCTTTGCCAGAGATGGTCTGCACCTGTCGCCCCTGGGATTCAGGTTACTGGCTAAGGCTTTTACTACCCTTATAGTGCCTTTTTAGGCAAAGTTCAAAGGACAAAACCACCACTGTAACAGGTACAAGCATGCAAAATCTGAAGGTAATGCTACTCAATGCTAGAAGTCTAAACTTCAAATTGCACTCTCTCGAGGCACTCCTAAAAATGGAGAACATCAATATCTGTGCAGTAACTGAGACCAGGTTCAAGGCTCCAGAGAGCACTCCTGCAATACCAGGCTACAACTCTTACCACACTTTTCGGCCACCAAACCAGGAGCGAAACACTAAAGGTGGAGGAGTGTCCATATTCACCAAGAATATTCACACCACCAGGTTAGTTGCCCAACACAATGCGTCTGAAATTCTCCAGGAGCAACTAACACTAGGTAAGACTGCAATCCAAATTGTAGCTTGCTACAGATCCCCCACCATGCCCCAAGATTCTCACTACACCTTTCTAAACATACTGGAAAATATTAAGATACAACCAAACACCCTAATACTGGGTGATTTCAACTCCCTGTCATTAACTGGTACAACAGCACAATGGCACTAAATATACAGAACCAACTGATATTGCCAACATCATGGCAGATAGGTTCAGTGCTAACTTTACCCCTCTCTCATCCCCTAAAGAGCCCATCTCTATACCGGAAGAATGCAAAGTACCTGTAATCATGGCTGCACAGGTAAAAACCACACTCTCCAAAGCCAACCAACACCTTTGCCCAACAGTTCTTGGAATTCATAAATTCCAATGCCCTGGATCAACTAATCCATAGTTCCACCAGGGGCTCCAATATCCTAGACCTGGTCATTACCAACATGGGAAATCGATGCTCCACACCTATTGTCACCCCCTCGTTGGTCAGGTCAGACCATAAGCTAATCTCCCTTAACATCCACATCCCACCCTCACCCTCCAGTAAGGAAACCTCCATAAAAACTTCTCTAAGGCTAACTTCATGCTACTCAAGTCAGAAGTTACAAACTTCATGACACCCATGCAGATGGGAACTGAAAGTTCGACTGCTGAATCCAACACTAAGGCACTGTAGGAGCCCATCCACTAATGCATGAATCCAAGATAGAACCAAGATGCTCTCCTCCAAAAAAAGGAAGCCAATCTGGTGGTCCCCTGCCATAAACAAACTTTACAACAAAAGGAAAAAACTGTTGCAGAAAAGAGGAAAATCCTAGGATGTAAAAAACTCTCTTACCAGCCTCAGTAAGAAGCTGAGATCCCTCATAAAATCCTCCAAAGCTAGTTACGAAAATAAAATTGCCAAAGATTCCAAAGACAACCACAAGGCATTCTATAACTATGTCAAGAATCTAAATGGCAATGCTCAGATCTGCTCTGAGCTACAACAGAATGGCATTAAATATACTGATCCCAAGGATATTGCCAATATCCTGGCAGATCGATTCAGTGCCAACTTAACCCCCCTCTCACCCCCTAAATGGCCCATCTCAATACTGGAAGATTGCCAAATTCTGGTAATAATGGCCATACAGGTAAAAAACTCACTCTCCAAAGCTAAGAATACAGCATCCATGGGACCAGATGACATCCCGGGCTGTGTACTACATGAACTACTAAATGAACTGGCAACTCACCTAAGTGTCATGTTTAATCATACCCTCACCTTAGGCTTCGTGCCCACTGAGTGGCACACAGCTACAGTTATCCCACTCCACAAGGGGGGATCCACCTTGGATCCCGGGAACTACCGCCCCATCAGTCTGATGAGCCTGATATGCAAGGCCATGGAACGTATTATCATGTAACTTATAAACAAAGACATTGGCAACCTTCAAACACTGGACCCCACCCAGTTTGGGTTTGTGAAGGGCCGATCTTGTCTCCTGAACCTTACTGACTTCTTTGAATCAGTCTCCAGAGCCGTTGACGAGGGTAAGGCAGTCCACACAGCCTATCTGGACCTCGCCAAGGCCTTTGACACCATCCCCCACTCTGGAATCATAGATAAACTTACTAAGCTGGGCATTAATCCCTATGTCACTCGATGGGTTGCCAACTGGCTTACTGACAGAACCCACACTGTAAAAGTAGCTGACTCCAAATCCAGCTCCAGACAAGTGACAAGTGGAGTACTTCAGGGTTCAGACCTGGGACCTTTCTTGTTTGGCATCTACTTCTCTGAAGTACAGGCCAACACTAAGGGTCTCTGGATAACAAAGTTCACAGATGACTGCAAACTGGGAGCCATTATTGAATCCCCAAATGATGTGGATACTCTACAAAAGGGCCTTACAGAAACAGATGCTTGTTGCCAGAGCCATGGGCTCAAGCTCAATGCCAAGAAATGTATAGTTATCCCCTTTGGGAAAAAACATGTCCCTGTGAATTATCACATAGGTGGCAGTACACTAAACACTGAAAGTGTGATAAGAGACTTAGGGACACAGGTGGACAGTGGTCTCACCTTCAATAACCACATCGCCACAACAGTCAGGAAATCCTTCTATGTGGCACACCTCATCACTAAGGGCTTTTCATCCAGAAAAAAGGAGGTCATTGTCCCACTGTACTCATCCCTCATTAGACCCATTATAGAATACAATGCCCCATTTGGTATGTACCTCTCAAGACATCTGCAACAACTGGAAAGGCCGCAGAAATACCTCACTAAAACAATCACAGGCCTAAAGCAGATGCCCTATGCTGACCACCTTAAAAAAACCTCCAGCTATACTCTGTCGCATATCTACTCTGAGGTGATCTCTGCTTAACACACAAGGCCATGTCAAACCCAGAGCTGTTGGACATGCTACACTTAAAGAAATCCCAATCCCTCAGAGCCACATGCTCCAGAGATCTAAATCTTGTCATCACAATAAACAAAACATGTTGGAGGGATAGGTTCCTGACCCAGAGACTCCCCAGACTCTGGAATAGACTGCCCATACATGTCAAGCAGAGTGCCTCTTTGGCCGTCTTCAAAAGGAACCTTGATGATTCGATGGGAGAAAGGAAATTCACCCCGGGGATCACGTCAGTCACCCTGCTAGACAGGGGTCCAGGGAAGTAAATAGTGTGGGAAGAAAATAGCCAGGTAATTCTTATGGCTAGGCTTGTATAGGCCCTAAGAACAATAGCCTAGTACCAACCTATGAACCTATGAACCATGGGTTTGACTGCCACCTGCACCAGAATGAGGGCACGTTGGCTGACCTGGAGGGGTAGCCTCACCCCGGTGCCCAACCTCCAGCACTGCCACCCTCATGGCAGTGAAGGAGCAGTGCTATCAGTCCTGTGAGTGGGGATGTGAGTCATGCTGCTGCCATGTGAAGGCACATGGGACTTGGATTCCACAACATGCTCCCTATCCAAAGTGTTCATCCCCCTCATATGTCACACAATGGCCCTGTCTGCTGTCTTGTCTGTCTTATCTGTCTACAAATGCATCCTCAACTACCCAACTTACCTCCCCCACATGTTCCTGTGTCCCTTTCTCAACATTCCACTCTCACCTTAAAAAAAATGGGCACCTGTCCCAAAAAAAATATTGTCCCATACATAGGTCTCCATTTTGCACACGTGTCCACTGGAGATACTTAATTTGGTCCAATTGGCTTGACAATGCAGTTATGTTGTCCTCACCCCTCTCTCTGGGGTTGAGAGTTCAAAGTCGTGCACAAATTCTGTCAATGTGCACAGTTGTTGCTTTACAAGGAATGGATAGCTATGGTTCTGTCCTGCACCATTCCTTCACATCCCTGCCTACCTTTCACTATGTTTTTTCCCCTGCTTGCATCCCATTTCACCACTTTCCTATCTCCCCATTTTTCTTTTCTTTGTATTTTTTAGCAGGTTGCTGTGCAGCGCACCTCATCGGGCAGCTTTGCTAAGCTCAGCAAATAGAGCTATATCGACTATATGTGTTTATAAACTTGTAATACACACTTACAAAATAAACACCTGTCCCATATTTTGAACCCAAGACCATCACACCTGCAGACCACTGCATTAACCTGCCATGTCACACAACTCTTACTTAAACAGGTGGTTTAAATAAGGGTCTACATTATCTTGTGGAAAGATGTGTTCTTCATCAACAAGTAAATAGCGAACTCTGCAATCACTGAATGGCCAAATCAGTGACTTTTTTCCCAGGGGAAAAAAGCGTTTGGCCATCATCGGGGATTTGCCCTTTTCCCCATTGTAGTGCAATCTTGGAGTCGGTATATTTAGTTAGGGGGATGGGGGTGATGCCCCCCACTATGTAGGGTTTGAACATTTGTTTTTTGTTTATTAGGCCAAGCACTTTTTTTCCCCCTGGCACTTACAGTTATTAAGCATGTTCCAGCGGAGCTCCACATCGCTCCATACAAACTTGATTAAAATGTAATTAAAGTAAAAAGATTACAAATGGCAGTGTACCTTGGACTTTGGAGCAATAGTACACCACTAAAAAAACAAACACAGAATAACGGATGTAAGTGAGGCCTGTGAATGCATGTGCCCTTCAGCAGCAGCATGTAGAAAGACACCTGCTAAGGCATTAATGGCAAAATACATGTTCAACTGGGACCCTGGTGCACACATACATCCATATAAAGCATGCACATACTGATGTTTGTAGAAAATGTATGTCACAGCCCGTATGTGTGCACATATATCTTGCAAATACACCTGCTGCAGCAGTGGCTCAGTAGCTCAGTCTGTTAATTGCCTTGAAAATGGTACATTTTGCCACACACAATCCTGGATTCAAATCCAGTGGTGTGTAGAAGTGAATTTACAGTATTGTGAAGGCAGCAATTAATGACAGAGTCATGCACTCTTTATCCACACAATGCATTTTGAATAACATGTCTGCTTGTCACTGATGGAGGTCACAGGCCTGCAGGTAGGAACACACTTCAAATATTCCTATAGCAAAACTTATATGTGCATAAAGTGTGGCCACTAATATCAGTGTGTACCACACAATCCTTCCAAAGTCACTGTTTAGATTATCACAGCTTCACAGCTAACAAACACATTGGAAGTCCCTGCTTGTAACTAGGCCTGCCTTCATACATGCTCAAATTATTACCAGACACATGGCCTGGCAGTTGCTCAAATGGTGGATATACTCTTATATTTATACCCCATCTTATCCAAGGTCCTACCAAACATGTTGCCTAGTACTCTGTTAGTGATACTGTTGCCTAACATACTTACCTTAAACACATGCCTTATTTGGAGTGGAAAGGGTAGCCTCACTATGGCTCTGCCTCATCAAAAAGGCTGACAGCTCCCACAGTTACTCCTACAGGTTGTTGACCTGCAAAGTGTTCACACACTCCGCCTATATCTATTACCATTCTATAGCTATGTCAAGAATCTCAATGGCAACACTCAGAACTGCTCTGAGTTACAGCACAATGGCACTAAATATACAGAACCGACTGATATTGCCAACATCCTGGCATATAGGTTCAGTGCTAACTTTACCCCTCTCTCATCCCCTAAAGGGCCCATCTCTACACTGGAAGAATGCAAAGTACCTGTAATCACGGCTGCACAGGTAAAATCCACACTCTCCAAAGCCAAGAACACAGCATCCATAGGACCTGACAACATCCCAGGCTGTGTTCTACATGAACTACAGAGCGAACTGGCACCCCACCTAAATACCATATTCAATCATAGCCTCACATCAGGCTTTGTGCCCACTGAATGGCGCACAGCAATGGTTATCCCACTCCACAAAGGGGGAGCCACCACTGACCCCGGGAACTACCACCCCATTAGCCTGACGAGCCTGGTCTGCAAGGCTATGGAGCGTATCATCATGGAACTTATAAACAATGACATTGGTAATCTCCAAACTCTGGACCCTACCCAGTTTGGGTTTGTAAAAGACAAATCATGTCTCCTAAACCTGATAGACTTCTTTGAAGCGGTCAACAAAACTGTAGATGAGGGTAAGGTGGTACACACAGCCTATCTAGATCTTGCCAAGGCTTTCGACACCATCCCCCACTCTGGAATTATAGACAAACTCACTAAATTAGGTATACATCCCTATGTCACAAGATGGGTTGCCAACTAGCTCACTGACCGAACCCACACTGTGAAAGTAGCAGACTCTAAATCCAACTTCAGACCAATGACAAGTGGAGTACCACAGGGTTCAGTCCTAGGTCCTCTCCTGTTTGGTATCTATTTCTTTGAAGTACAGGCTAACACAGAAGGTCTTTGGCTAGCAAAGTTCGCAGATGACTGCAAACTAGGAGCCATAATCAAATCTACTAACGATGTGGACATCCTACAAAAGGGCCTCACTGAGACAGATGCCTGGTGTCAAAGCCATGGCCTCAAGCTCAATGCCAAAAAGTGCATTGTCATCCCTTTTGGTAAAAACTCTGTACCCATGAACTACCACATAGGCGGTAGTCTACTTAACAACGAAAGTGTGATGAGACCTTGGGACACAGGTGGACAGTAGTCTCTCCTTTGATAATCACATTGCCACAGTAGTCAGGAAATCCTTCTACGTGGCACACCTCATCACAAAAGGTTTCTCATCCAGGAAAAAAGAGGTCATTGTTCTTCTGTACTCATCACTCATTAGACCCATTATAGAGTGCAATGCCCCTTTTGTACAAGACATCTACAACAACTGGAAAGGCCACAGAAATACCTCACAAAGAGGATTACCGGCCTCAAACAGATGCCCTATGCAGACCGTCTCAAAAAACTCCAGCTTTACTCTGTCACATATCGCCTACTCAGATGCGATCTCTGCCTAACATACAAAGCTATGTCAAACCCAGAGCTGTTGGACATGCTCCACGTAAAGAAATCCCAATCCCTCCGAGCTACATGCTCTAGGGACCTAAACCTTGTCACCACAATAAACAGAACATGCTGGAGGGATAGAGTCCTATCTCAGAGACTTCCCATACTCTGGAACAAACTACCTATCTATATCAAACAAAGCTCCTCATTAGCACTCTTCAAGAAAAATCTTGATGATTGGATGGGAGATAGGAAATTCAAACCGGGGATCACTTCTGTGGCTGTGCTTGACAAGAGCACAGGAAAATAATTTTCTTGCGTGGCAAAAGCCAGGGTACCGTTTGGCTAGGCTTATATAGGCCATAGGGCCAATAGCCTAGTACCTACCTATGAACCTATGAACCAGCAGTAGCAGCTGCAGCCTGTAGTACACACATCACTATGGCAAGGTTTCTGCTACAGACCTACCCTCTGTGAAGATGTAGTCTCCTCACCCCAGTAATGTCTAGCACAATATATCAGAAAAGAGTCCTAACCTACATGAAGGCCTTATATATTGTACAATGGTTGCAAGTCATTGGCTGATGATAGTGCAAATCAGCTGTGTTAGCTGCAATTAGCATTTCAGACCCACAGATTGGTTTAGAGGTAATCACCTGCTGATGAGAAGCATGTTTAAAAGGCAAGTAGCTGGCTATGGCGAACCAGTCTGTATGAGACTTTCCTCACACAGAGCACACCTTTGTGAAAACCTTACTATTACCACATATCAACAGAGGAGTACAGCACTCCATCAGGTATGTAACTGATTTTGTGCACAACAGGATGCAGATGGGTGAATAGTCATATGAGGAATAGGGAATACAGTATTAAGCCTGTCATAGACCTGTGGTAATGACGTGTCATTGATCTCTTGCTGTCTTACACCTACACAGGATGTACTATACATCAAAGGTGCATTGTCTGTTGTCATTGTGGCACACTGGTGTTGCTGGACTGTCCCTTTATAGTGGTTGTAATAGCACACTGCTAATTGTGTGGCACTGTTTCCATGATGCATTATCAGGGGGTTGCCTGTAGGGGACACGCCACAGTAGACCTGAGTATTGGGTGTATGATCATACAGCAGTATCTGTCATGGCACACATGGGAATACCTGACTATTGCTACTATCTCAGTTGTATCTACACACTTAGTATGTTTGAACACTGCAGAGTATGACATGTGTGAGCAAGCAGTGGATAGTGCCACCATGTTGTGCTCGCTGTATCTCTAAATAGTGTACTTCCATGTATGTGATCCTGTAATGTGGTCCCTTTTTTTTTTCGTCTTTCAGGAATCATGTATCGTAGATGCCACACCCCCTTCTCTGATGCGGAAAATGAAATTATACTTGAAGGAGTAAGGCAACATCATCACATCCTACTGTCCAGGGGGAGGCAAAGCAGGGAACAGCAGGCTTCACTGTAGGCAGATCTTGTCTGTGATGTGAATGGCATGGGCCATCAGGGCAAGACATATGAGCAGGTTCGACACCATGCAACAGACATTATCAATGCTGCACGATGAAGGGTAGTAGATGTAGCCAGGGATCATGCTATCACCAGTGGAGGCCCTGCAGCAGAACAACCACTCATGGCCACTGAGGAATTTCTGGTGAACCTAGGCACACACAACAGCTCCCAGGCATCCATCACACCATACATCGTGGAGGTGGGTGCCACAGTTTCCAGAGCAGAGGAGTGTGCATGTAGGCTTACTGTGCTCACCATTGTAATGCTATAGCAGTCAGTTTGTCAGGTTGTACATACTTTTACATGGGTCTTAGATCTTAGATATTTGGGGGAAGGAGGGTTTTACCTCAGTTTTACTGTCAAGCTCAGAATGTGACCAATACAACAAGTAACACAGTAGCTACTGTAAATGTGAGATATATTACCTTGTTTTGCTGCAACATGCATTGGTACAGACATTACCTCACCCTCAACTTTTCACAGGTCTATCAGGTAGTGGCCAAGGCCGTGGTCCTGCTCCTGGTAAGTATTACACTGTTTTGTTAACTCATTAACCCCAAGTACCTTCTCATGGCACCTGTGTGCTTAAACCCGAGCTCACCATGAGAAGATACAAATTGCAAGCCATTACCTCCAAGTGCCTCCCACAAGTGAGACAAACTTTCATGCAGATTTGTAGTTCACGTTAATGTAAACACACTGAAATCGTAACTGAATGTGTAATTTACCTTCTGTAGTTATGATTCAGCATGTTTTTACATTAAGGTCACATTAAAGTTTTAGTATAAAATCCCATTTCAAAGTTCTTGATAAAGCAAGTGGTGGCAGCCAATCGGATTCTTGCAATCCAAGCCACCACTTGCGTAACACCTTCACCCCCAACCTAAATTTCTTTTGTGTTCTCCAAATAAAAAGAGGGTCCTGCAGCAGGTATTTCCTTTCTTTTTGCAAAGAATTGGAGATTTCACCTGCTACTGGATCCTCTATTTTATTTTCATCACTCCAGGATTTCACCAATTGCAGTAGAAGCAGTTCCCGTTCATTTTGACCTTTATTTTGTTTGTTCCAGTAAGATTTTATAAATTTTTTTTATCTTGTTTTCCCTTCCTAAGCCTGTCTTATGTGGGGTTAGAATGGGTGAAAGTTGAGACATGATTAGGATTGACATAATCTATTACTTTTTAAAATAGCAGAATGTTGATTACATTGTTGTATCACTTACTCTGTGGGACTTTTAACTGTTGCATTTAGCGTCTTTTTTTTTCTCTCCATTAAAACAGTTGGATGGCTTAATTGTGCATTTACACAAAAGATCAGACTAAATGATGTAATGTAGTTTTTTATTCCCACTTTGGCGTTCTGTGTTGCAAAATGTTTTTCTAGGGATATCTCTTTAATTTTTTTAAAAAATGGTTTTAATTGTGTAATTGATATAGCAGTTTGAAAGTATTTAAACTGCAACTACATGTTATGTCATTTGTCTGATGAAGTTGGAGTACACCGACGAAAACGCTTACTTTATCTACAATAAAAACAGTGTTGCTGTGGTTCCGCTGCTGCTGTTTTTCTGCTTTTTAACTGTTTTGGTTTCACTATTTGAGGAGTTTGTTTTGGTCTGCTTTGATGGCAAGCGGTGGTCTAACACAGTCACAGGCACTGTTTTCAGGAGAGGATAATATCCTGGATACTTCCAATGCTGCCCAAGAGGCAAACACCATGGGAAACTTAACCTTACCAGTCCAGGAGCTCATGAGGAAGGTCGATTCCCTGAGCCAATGGAATTTGAGTGCAAATACAGCTGGCACCTTCAGAATCAACAGTAAGGTACCCACCCAGCCAGATTTGCATGAGTCTTCCAGTCCAGCAGTTGACAATCTCAACGGCCCGGTGGCAACAGCGTTTAATGGGGGAAATAGCAATGGTGCTAATGGTACGGACGACCGGCAGCAACTGGGTGCCATGCAGAGACTGTCACTAACTACTACACATAATCAAACTAGGAACGGACTTCTTCCCACCACTAATAATTTTTTAAGAGACATTGCCTTCTTTGGAAACAACCTGGTAGACACAATTGGAGCCAATAATGAATCTAACTCGGTAAGTGCACAACTTAATTTATTTGACAATAAGTTGTACAAATGCCGCAAGCTCCATTTGAAGGTGTCTTACCTGCAGGAATGTATAAACAAGAAATTTGTTCCTAAAGGACTTCGCCAATGGCGATATCCAGTAGGATTTGTTAATAATTCTACTTTCCACAAGGAACTGATTGTATTATTTGACCAACAAGGTTTTGATTTTCTGGCTTTGCTAATCCAGCATTATGGAGCACAGATTGTTATTTTAAAATCTGAACTGGAACTATTAGAAAACACTATCATTAACAACAATGACTTCGATAGATACAAGTATGACTATACTCGTATCTTTTCTAGCATTGAGGCTAGTTTAAACAAAGTAATAGAAACAAAAAAGCAAAAGCTTGCAAGGGACATTCATGATTATGGAAGAGGCACTGCCTACCCTCCAACCCCTCCACTGTATAACACTAACACTAACGAGGAGAGCTTTGGTTTAAGGGACTCCCTCGATAATGGGGCTGCAAGTCTTAGTCCAGAGCACACCAACAATGGTGCCTCCACACCGGGGGTTCTCAGAAGTGAGCAAATTAGAAATAACTAGCAAGGTAATAATGGTGTACAACAGGGCAATGCTGAGGAAGCCTATAACAATAATGGGCAGTCCAACTCCAGGAACCAACAGGATTTTCACAACAACCGAGGGAACCAGGAGAGGCACAACCAAAGCAATTACAACAGGTCCCAAGGTCCACGCAGGAAGCGTCAAAACCGGAGAAGGAGGTAGACTATGATTTACCTGCAATTTTGACAAACAATGAGAGTGACTTCAAGATATACAATTTTAGCACCCTAAATATTAATGAAGAGTGCAAATTGTATTTGCAAAGGGGTTGACATTTGTGTCTGATAGAAGGGCTGATCTGGTCAAAACCATTCTGGACCTGAGAATGTTTGTGCATAAGCTTAATTTAACTGTACTTTTTGGTAACAACCCAGCACTTACAAGCACATTGAGAGTGTCTAGTTTATTCAACCCACCTATGCAAGCATCCTTAGCTATGTTTGAGAAAGTAAGTGAGATGGACATTAGAGCTTTACTTACTAAGGAAGTTTCAAGATCTGCTCCAACAACTAACTGTTCCAAGAGCGAGTTGGAATACATTGACTTACTGAACTCTTGTAACATTCGAGTTATGAAACCTGACAAGGGTGAGGGTTTGGTTTTCATGGATCAGTTTGATTGCATAGATAGAATGGAAGCTCATGTGACATCTGATGATGAAACGGTTAGTTTGAACAAGCTTAATACTGCATGTAAGAGGGTGAATAATGTACTTAATGATCTATTCCTTGATGGTAGCATTGACATAGACACCTTGCAGTATTTAATTATGCCAGCTCCCATTTTACCTACACTATTCGGGTCTCCCAAATTGCATAAAAATATCTACAACCCCCTTTTAGACCCATAGTGGATGGGAGAGGCTCAGTCACATATGCATGTGCTAAGTTTATTGATTGCAAACTCAAACCTTACAATGTCTGAATCACAAATATGCCATGATTCATGGAGTTTTCTTTATTGTATCAATAATTTAGCATACCAAGATGGTTTTACCTTTCTTACAGTGGACATAAAAGATCTATATACAGTTATCCCACAATCACTAGGTATTGAATGGGTCAGAGAATTCCTATATCTTAAAGGCATGGCTAGTAGTGATATAAACACCATTGAAACTTTGTTGGAGTTAGTACTGACTAACAACTTCTTGTGGTTTAACGGAACCATTTATCTACAGAAGACAGGGATTGCCATGGGGTCTCCTTGTGGCAGTAGTTTTGCCAACTGTAATGGCTTTTTGGGAGAGGGATTATTTATTTAATGATGCTCTTTACAAGGAGAATGTCATTTGATACACAAGGTACCAAGATGATATGTGTTTCATCTGGAAAACGGAAGTTGAGCTTATTGAGGCCTTTATTTGTAACATCAAAACATTCGCTACATTTTTGGATTTCACTTATCAGATAGGACATAAGGATATCAACTGCTTGGATGTACTTCTAAGTAAGGATAGTTTGAACCAAAGATATAGAACAACTATCTACTGCAAACCCACTTATTCTAATGCCTTTCTACATTTTACCAGCAGCCACCCATTACATCAGAAAAAGGCAATTGTGAAAAGGCAAGCGGTTAGGGCTGCTAGAATGATCTCCTGCTATGGTGAATTTATAGATAAATGTACATTACTGAAGTCTATGTTTTTGAAAAGAGGTTACCCATTGGGGTTCCTCAATAACATCTTTGAGGAAGTTGACAGGAAAAGAGTGGTAGGTCATTTCCGCCTGATTGTTTGTAAAGGGTATGAGCAGGAGCACACTGAATGGGCGGTTAATGATGTAGTGATTAGTGATCACACTAATGACAGCACAACTAGCAGGTTCATTACAACATTTTTTCTAGATGCCACACATATTAGGGACATACTTAACAAAAACTGGCCCCTTATCAACGAGGATACCAGTCTTACCAAACTGGGACAACTACCTCTCATGACCTTTCAAAGGGGCCCTAACTTAAAAACCCTAGTGGAGAGAAATAAGGTAAATAAAAGAGGTACGCATATGGTGAAATGCGGCAGATGCCCACAATGCAGATTCATTAGAACTACAAATAAGGTTAGACTAAGGGATAAAGAATATGATATAAGTGGTAGGTTTAAATTGTGAATCCCAAGGTGTGGTCTATGCAGCAACTTGTGTCTCCTGTGATGCGCACTATATTGGGAAAACGGAGAGAAAAATCAAACAAAGGGTATATGAACATACCTACTGTATTGGGAAGAACAACACTACCAACGCCTTGGCGAGACACATCATAGAACACCCCAACCATCAATTTCAGTTTATGGTACTACAACAGGTAGAACACAATATTAGGGGTGGGCCTTAGGAACTCATACTGGAGGAATGTGAATTGAGATGGCAGGTACATACCTCGGCTCACGTGCCCCCAGGTTTTAATGATTATATTTCTATTAAATGCCTTCTCAAACTTAAGGTTCTAAATAGATATGGCTATTTAAAATATGGTTTGCTTAATTTAATAACATTATTCAACACAACTACATTTATAGCACAATTTACATTATACACTTTGTATTTTTTAGTGTATTTTCTGGTGCATTATTAGAATCACAATATATGGTGTAAGTCTTCTTATAGTATTGGATTTGGGCTCTAACAACGCCTATAAACTTCCAACTTAATTCATTTAAACATAAGCATAGTGGATTAGCGCCAGATATTTGGTTTTTGGTGTTGGTTCGCATCAAAGTTTTTGGAAGAAGAAGTTTAGGACACAAATAAGTATACAGAGAAGGGACAAAAACTTTGACTAGGTAATACTGTTGTCATACTGGTCGACTGGTTTAACCATATATTTTTCTGTTTTTAACCATATATTTTTCTGTTTCTAATTTTGATAAAGACTTTGCAATGTTCTGCTAATGTAAAGAACTCATGTATATTTAATTATGCTACAGCACTAGTAATGTAGTTTTTTATTCCCATTTTGGCATTCTGTGTTGCAAAATGTTTTTCTGGGGATATCTCTTTAATTTTTTAAAAAATGGTTTTAATTGTGTAACTGATATGGCAGTTTGAAAGTATTTAAACTGCAACTACATGTTATGTCATTTGTCTGATGAAGCTGGTGGAGTACACCAACGAAAGTGCTTACTTTATCTACAATAAAAATAGTGTTGCTGTGGTTCCGCTGCTGCCGTTTTTCTGCTTTTAAACGATGGACTTAAGAATATTTGTTTTAGGGCTGAAGACTAGAGGCCATTGTGCGACGGTTGTGACATGAGATCGCTTAGGTACATACGTAGTGGGTCAAATTATGAAGTCGAAATGTGCAATTTGTTTTTGTGTTTAGTAACAAGGTGGATGGCTTGCTCTGCTTTAGCCATGATCTGGGCACCAATACAAGGCAGGTACTTGCAGAGTACATGTGTTACATGAAATGTTTGTACTCATTGCAGGTTGCTTGTCTTGTTCCTTTTCTGTACAGTTCTGGTACTTCATAACGTTGGCAGTTTGTATTTAAGACAGGGCTAAAAAAGCCTTTTCTAATTTATAATTATAGTACTTCAAGTGAGAAAAGAAAGTATGTGTTGTATGTAAACTTTGCATTAGTTTTACAATATCTTCTCGCATTTTGGGGTGTGGTTACTATTGATTGACATTGCTGATCTCCTAGGAAGCTATTTAACGTTGCTGATGTTCTTCGTGTCTCACTGTTGCAGTCATCACACTTGAGTTATCTGCCTGCAGGCAGCCCTCAGTCAGCCCAAATACCAGAGACTTAGTATTTCTGTGTCAGATGCTGTCACTTCTTCCATGACGTCACGTCGTCAGGGGTGTGAAAACAGGCAGCCGATGCCATTACATCAGTCTTTCTTGCCAAGGAGGAGCCCGAAGCAGAAGCAGTTCGCAAGTGCTGGTCGGCCGCTACCTGAATTTTTCATTTTAGAGTTGAATAATCCTGAAGTCTTCTAAAGCTAAGTACCCCATTGGGGATCCTTTTTTCTTGCTCTAACCAATGTCAGAAAAAGTTAACAATTGTCTTGCCTGTGGAAAGCAAATACCTCACAGAGATTTTCATTTTTACTGCATCACCTGTTTAGGCCCAGACCACGATGTCCCTCGCTGTCGGTTTTGTACCTTGTTTAATGCCTGAACCATTCATCATCAAGCTATCTTTGTCGCTAAATTCTTTTGCTCTCAATCTCCGTATTCTGAAATGGCTTCGGTAAGCCATCCGACTACTGATCTTCTGAAAAAAATGTAAAGATAAAGATAGAGGCAGACTGCATAGGTCCAAAACTGCCGACGACGCTTCCATTAAGCTAGTCGCCAGTCCGCCAGTACTCAGTGATGTGCCTTTGCAGCCCATGATGCCCGCTTCTATGGATTCGCAGGCCTCTGCTGAGACCCATTCAGAGTCCAGTATGCCACGAGATGCTTCTTTGACTATGGAACCAGTGGATGTCTCTACCTTAGATGGGTCCGGAGCCGCTGTGCAGGCACCAGCTTTTGAGGGAGGTTTTCATCCTACTGATGTTTGAATCAAACCAACGACTTCTTTTTAAACCAAAACTACAGACTTTCTTAGGCCCAGAGTACGCACTACGATAACCAGTGTGCATGCTCAGGCACCCGTGCCACAAAAACAAATGCTTAGAATGGCTGAAGACCTAATTACGCTGATTATTGGAAGCCAGCCTTCCCCACCTAAGAGACAAAGACTCCAGTCCCATTCAGGTTCTACAGACCAGGAGTCCGATGACTCTGACCTTTCTGATTATGAAGACTTGCTCTTATCTGCCTATGAGAATTCAGATGCAGAGGAATCCATTCCCTCTGCCTCCCCTCCAGAGGATTTCTCTTTTGGTGAAACCTTGCATACTCTAAGAGAGCATTTCCGTTGGGAATGCCAAAACTATCCTCAGTCCAAAAAGAGACTCAGAGAATTTTTAGAGTTGCCTCAGCACAGGCCTTTAGCTATACCCCCTGTCCTGGATGTTGTGGATGATGTTTTCATGGAATCCAGTCTTACTCCAGACACTTTACCTCTGGTCCCTAGGAAGCCAGACAGGTACTACAGAGTACCTGATTCTCACAAGTTTCTTTTCAAGAATCCTACTGCTGATCCAGAGATCATTTCCCAGGGACCTAAAGGTATTAAGGCTACTACAGCCAAATATCCTATCCCTTCGGACAGGGATTCCAGAGCTTTGGACAGATGGGGTAAGAAGGTATATACCTCTGCAACTCTTGCTATCAGGGCATTGAACTGCCAGTTTCACATGCTGAAATACCAGCAACATATTATGGAACTTATTAAACAAAAAGTGGTAATTTTTCCAGATTGTGCAGAAAATAAAAAATTGCAGGAGCTTATGCACTCAGCAAACCAAGTTAGTAAGCATTCTTTGCAGTGTGGCTTTGATGCCCTGGAAGCATCTTGCAGGGCAGCTGTCACTGGCTCTGTACTGAGAAGACATGCTTGGCTGAAGGAGCAGGCCTTGCCAGATCATGTCAAATCTAAATTACTAGACGCTCCTTTAAATAAGGACTGTTTGTTTGGCACCAAAGCAGAAGTTCTTAAAAAGATGGAGGAAAAGGCTAAAATCTATGCAAACTGTTAAAGAATTCCTACAAGTGCAACCACCTAGGTTCTGTAGGCATTGCCGTTCAAAACACTGGTACTTTCCAGCCCCCTCCAGGCCTTCCCAGACAAGACCCAAGGGAAACAAACCACCCAGACTACAGTCTCAGGGTATGCAGAGATCTAAGCAATGGAGCACCCCCACCCCTAGAGCAGGGAGTGGTAAGCCACCTCCATATGGAAAAAGCTCACAATGACTTCTCAACTCTGCTTCCCAGCCCTGCCCAATTGCTTGTTCCCCTAGGAGAAAAACTTGCCCTTCATGCAAAAAACTGGATGTCCATCACTCAGGACCGATGGTTCCTCAATATTGTAACCCGGGGTACAAATTTTATTTCCATTAACTGCCAACCCCTAGCGGGTTTCCAGACCTTCCTCCAAACCAGTGGGCTACTTTCCCTGCTCAATATCAGAGCTATTCAGCCTGTTCCAGTAGAACAGAGGGGTCAAGGATTCTACTCCAGACTATTCCTGGTACCCAGGAAAGAGGGTTCTTGGCACCCAATCCTGGATTTTTCAATTCTCAAAAGCTTCCTGGTAGTACTAAAATTCAAGATGCTTACCCTGCAACAGCTTCTCCCTATGTTAGCCAGAGATGCCTGGTTAGTCACCCTAGACTTAAAAGAAGCCTATCTACACATCCCCATAAAGGAGTCATGCGGAAAATATCTAAGTTTCAGGGCAGGGTATATGCATTATCAGTTCTCTGCACTTCCCTTTGGCTTATCTACTGTGCCCAGGGTATTCACAAAATGCCTGGCTCTAGCCATTGCATACTGCAGGCAGAGAAATATTCAAATTTACCTGTACTTGGATGACTGCCTGATTCAGCCGGACAATCAGGAGTTGCTACTTCAGCACCTAACATTTGTAAAAAGTCTTCTAACTTCATTGGGGTACACAATCAATGAAAAGAAATCACAACTGATACCCAGTCAAAAGATTGTATTCTTGGGAGCAAGCTTGGATACAACTTTCCAGATGGCATTTCTCACTTCAGAAAAACAGGTCTATCTGTCAGACTACTTCAAACAAATGGCCACCAGAACCCAGCTATCTGCAAGCAAAATACTTCAAGCTCTAGGGTTCATGACCTCATGTATTCTGCTAATTCCATATGCAAGACTGCATATGAGGAAACTTCAGTGGTACTTAAAAAGTCTTTGGTGCCAACATTCTCAGGACCTGGAAACAGTCATTCCTATCATACCTTGCCTAAGGACAGAGTTCCTTTGGTGGGCGGAAGCATGCAACCAGAACAAGGGACTGCATTTTACTCAACCCCATGCCACCCAGACCTTAACCACAGATGCATCAGATTATGCATGGGGAGCTCACATGGCGGGCAAATGTATTCAGGGCCACTGGAGCCCAAGGCAAATTCTCCTGCACATCAATCATAAAGAGGCTAGCTGTACAGAATGCCCTGACAACTTTCAGATACCTACTCTTTCCAGGACAACTGCTGATAAAAACAGACAACACCACAGTTATGTGGTACATCAACAAGCAGGGGGGAACCCATTCTTACCCACCCTGCAGGTTAGCCAAGGCCCTGTGGAACATTGCCTTGGACAACCAAGTTCATCTACAAGCTCAATTCCTGCCAGGCAAACAAAATTCACTGGCAGACAACTCAAGCAGAAATATCCTAGACCCACACGAGGAAATTGAAGCCCAGCACCTTCAACCTTCTGATCCAGAAATGGGGGACCCCAGAGGTGGATCTCTTTGCCTCCCCCGATAACCACCAGTTAAGCAAATTCTGCACCAGGAACCCTCACAGCAGGGCCTGGAAGGTGAATGCCCTATCCTTTCAATGGGAAAACCACTCAATCTATGCCTTTCCCCCTCTGCCCCTTATCTCAAGAGTATTACTCAAGATAAAACAACACAGGCCAAGGACAATTTTGATTGCCCCGGACTGGCCACGCCAGCACTCGTATCCACTCCTGCGCAGCCTGACAATGGTGCCACCCTGGCACCTACACCAGACCCCAACCCTGCTTTCTCAGCAGGAGGGACAGATTTTGCATTCACAATTGCAAACCCTAAATCTTGCAGCCTGACTTATTTCTTAACTACCCCACCAGCAATCCTAAGCAAGCAGGTGCTGGACATCATCCTTGAAGCCAGAAGGTCCAGTACTAGGAAATCCTATGCTGAAAAGTGGAAAAGGTATTGTTCTTGGATTCAGTCTAAAGGAAAGGACACAGCACTGCCCTCCTTACCTCTAATCCTGGATTACCTGGCAGAACTACTACACAGAGGCCTATCCTTCTCCTCCATTAAGATCCATGCCTCTGCCATTTCAGCTCATTACAATACTGAGCCACCTCTGTTCTCTCACCCTTTCATCAAACAGTTCCTGAGAGGGGCAAACAACTTAAGGCCGCTAAGAAGAGTACCCACCCCCGCTTGGGACCTTAACTTTGTTCTGGAAAACTCACGCTTCCCCCTTTTGAACCTGCTGCTTCAGCAGAGTTAAAATTCCTCTCTTGGAAAACAGCCTTGCTTCTAGCAATCTCTTCAGCTAGAAGAGTGTCTGAGTTACAAGCACTGATGGCTATGGAACCCTTTATTATTTTCCATGCTGACAGAGTTTCCCTCAGAACTAACCCTTCCTTTATGCCTAAAGTGGTGTCAAGTTTGGCTCTCAACCAATCTATCCATTTGCCAACCTTCTTCCCTAATCCTCAAAATAAAGGGGAAAGGATCCTGCACTCTTTGGACATGCACAGACAGCTCAGGTTCTACCTTGATAGGACTAAGCCTTTCAGAAAATCTGACCAGCTGCCTGTCAGCTTTGCAACAGGGGCAGAGGGCAAGGCCATTTCATGACAAACCATTTCCAAATGGATAGCACACTGCATCCATTTCTGCTACAAGCACCATGGAAAACCAACCCCTCAGGGGGTCAGAACACATTCCACTAGAGCTACATCTACCTATACAGCATTTCTCAGGGGAGTCCCTACAAGGGACATACTGGAAGCCGCTACCTGGAGTTCTGTACACACCTTCACCAAGCATTACCACCTGCCTATCTTTTCCAAATCCAAAGCAGGATTTGCTACAGCAGTCTTGCAAGGCCTATTAGCCAGCCCTAACTCTTCTTGACTGCGTCCACCATTCCTCAGCTTTGGGAATCAACCCAAATGTGATTACTGCAACAGTGAAACATGAAGAACATAGTACAGTTGTGTACACTTACCATAAATGTAGATGTTTGAGTGTATTCACTGTTGCAGTCCTGGTTTCCCTCCCTCTAGCCCCCTGGTTTTCTCTGTCTCTTTATCTCTCCTCTCTATGGCTATTCCTACTGGTATTGGTATTTATTGTTTACTGGTAGTGCTTTCCTCACCATATACTAGCTCCCTATTTGGGGGCTTCTGACATTAGGACTAAGAAAAACTGATGTAATGGCATTGACTGCCTGTTTTTATACCCCTGATGACCTGACATCATGGGAGAAGAGATAACATCCGATGCAAAAATACTAAGTCTCTAGTATTCGGGCA
Source organism: Protopterus annectens (assembly GCF_019279795.1). Classification (NCBI taxonomy): domain Eukaryota; kingdom Metazoa; phylum Chordata; order Ceratodontiformes; family Protopteridae; genus Protopterus; species Protopterus annectens. The sequence continues at coordinate 648,793,298 of NC_056733.1, read as the reverse complement.
CACTGAGGGCTACCTGCAGGCAGATAACCCAAGTGTGATGACTGCAACAGTGAATACACTCGAATATCTACATTTATGGTAAGCATATACAACTGTACTTTACCATGACAATGAGGTGAGATTCTGTGTTCTATTTTTCTGAGTGCTACGCCTCTTTGAGCACTATATGCTAATGAACTGTGATTGATGGCTATACTACTACAAACTCGCATCATGATTACGTTTTTTTTAACGATGGCATTATTGTTGAGGTTGTAATAACTCTTGGTGTTTGCAGTGTCTCAGCTGCTGTTAGTTGTTTGCCCTGGGACAGATTCTTAACAGTACTATAGCTGAGGTTATAGATTAGATTTGTTCCGTTGTGCAAGAAGTTTAATGATAGATTAATAACATTTTGTTTTAAATCTTAAGATGGTGCTGGCTTTACTGGTTGGTGAAATCATGAAATACTTGTCTCCCCTGGGACTTCTCAAGTATAAAACCAGCCCTGATGTTAGTGCATCTTTTTTTAGTGTTGTTTTTAGTGTTGCTCATGTACTGAGACTTAAAATGTGATACAGGTATAATGCAACCTAGAACATACAAAATGTGCTTGTTTCATACTGCCTTAACTTTTTAAATGCTTTCCTAAAGTTAACAGTTGTTTTGTGTTGCTGGGACAGAACTATGGTTGGGATTCATACATATTTAGGGCATTGCTCAGAGCAACTTAGCATGAGTAGTGGCAACGCCAAGATGTAGGTGATTATAAGATGCACTTTAGTTGGACAGGAGGCAAAATAGTGTGCATGAACTCCATATGAGCCACATATTGTAAAAAAATGGGAAAACCAAATTGAGAGGAACAAACCTAGGATTAGCGAAACTTTAACTCAGCAGTATGTGCTACTGGCCACCACTGGAGCCAGTACCTGAATTTTGCTCATTGCAGATATCCATACCAATGGACAAGGTACAGATAGTGTCTGACATACCACCAGATGCATATGGGTGGGAAACATTCCACTACTTCACAGACCAGATGTTTGTGGACTATTTCTGCTTGCTCAGGGAGATTATAAGGGACCTTGTCAAACTGTGCTGCCCATAAGCAGAAATGAGGGGATACATGTTATGTCCATTTCTGAGGTTGTTAAGATATGTGTAGCTTTAACCATCATAGCTACAGGGACAATTCAACAACCTACTGGTGGCGCAATAAGGATATTACAGGTGTCAGCCTTATGAATACTGAACCAGTTTCTTTTCATTATGCTACAGCATGTGGAGGAGAGTACTTGACTCTCCAGGACGTCAGGGTGCATGAGTAGTTTTCCCAGCTGATGGAGGGATAGTTGAAGTCACCCAGTATGAGAGTGTTGGGTTGGACCCTAATAGTTTCTAGGGTGCTTAGGAATGTGGAATGAGAGTCTTGGGACATGGCTGGGGACCTATAAAAGGCTAAGACCTGAATCATCATCTTACCCACTGTTAGTTGTACCTGAAGTATCTCCCATGCATTATGCTGGGTTACTAGTCTGGAGGTGTGCATATCCTTTATGAATATGGAGACCACCACCTTTGGAGCTTTGGTCCATTTTCTAGGGGCCAAATGTGTGGAATGAGTTATAGCCTGGTAGCGCAGGGGTGCTTTCGGCTGCTTTAAACCAGGTCTCTGTTACAGCACAAATGTCGATGTTCTCCATTTTGAGGAGTGATTTGAGTGAGTGCATCTTGAGATTTAGACTTCTAGCGCTGAGCAGCATGACCCTCAGATTGCTTTTATTTATAGCTGTTACTGTGGTAAATTGGTCTTTGGAACACAGCCTAAAAAAGGCACTATAGGGGTGGCAAGAGCCTTAGCCAGTATCTGGAAACCTAGGGGTGACAGATGCAGGCCATCTCTGGCAAAGCATTGAGGTCTGTCGATCATGTCATTCCAAGCAGACAGATACTGATCCCATTAGAATGACACCAGAAACTTAGCCAATTGTTGAAGTCAATCATTTTCTGCTTGTACTGCGGTATCATTCTGGGCAGTGGTAGGATGCTGCTCAGGACTACAGTCATACCTGTCTGGGCCACATAATCCAAGAGCTCCTCCATGTCTCTTTTCATGTAGTCCAGGGAGGTACGTCTGAGGTCATTCATATCCACATGCTGAATGTAATCTATTTCTCCATTAATCCCTATATCTTTATTAATGCCAAAAGCTGAAAATCATGATAGCTACACACTACAGTGATGAGTGTGAATTTGTCATGTGAATGTTTGAATTACTATTTTTGACTACTTGTAATGTTTCATTTTATTTGGATCCTTGTAAAGAAACTGTGACATGGAGTTCTAGATTCATCCACTTACACAGGTGAGGCATCCGTCCTTCGCTCCATTCTTATGTTACTGTTTATTCCTATCCCGTCTTTGCTCCTGGATGTAAGCACATGTTAGACTGTGAATGTACATTATTGTTTTGATACAGCCTTTGATGGAAGTAGTTGATCTCTCTGACAACTGTTTGACATAATGCACAGATGCATGTGGCATAATGGTTAAGGTCCTCATCTCACAGATACAAGGTACAGGGTTTGATTCTGACCACTAATGGCTCGACTTGTAATTGTCAACAGACTGATGGTGTAATATTTACTTCTTGGGTGTATAGAAGGAGTTTAATAATTATTTAATTTACATTTTCTTACATGGGGTGATACATTTGTAAAACTGCATTTCAAATAGTAGTTGACAGAAATAATATTGCAATGATAGATAACAGGAACAGTCCTGATAAATATAACCAAACATGCTGAATGTATATTCTAATTTAGTCTTTCTTTGCGCTAGGATCCGCCACATAACACAAGCACTCAGGTCACTCCAAGGCAAGTACAAATATGACTCCGTCATTGTCCATGCTGGTGTGAATGACCTGAGACGTACCTCCCTGGACTACATGAAAAGAGACATAGAGGAGCTCTCTGAGCATGTGGCCCAGGCCGGTATGACCCTGACCTTGAGTAGCATCTTACCCTCACCAAGAATGATGCCACAATATGAAGACAAGATGATCAATTTCAACAATTGGCTTAAGTATTGGTGTCATTCAAAGGGGATCCAATGCCTGTCAGCCTGGGATGACATGCTCGACAAGCCACGATGATTCGCTAGGGACGGCTTGCACCTGTCACCCCTGGGCTTTCGGATATTGGCAAAGGCTCTTGCTACCCCCATAGTGACTTTTTTAGGCAAGGCTCAAAAGACAAACCCATCTCCATAGGTATCACAAGGGATAAGAAACTAAGAGTAATGCTACTCAACGCCAGAAGTCTAAACCTCAAGATGCATGCACTCAAAACTCTCCTTAGCATGGAGAACATCGATATCTGTGCAGTAACAGAAACCTGGTTCAAGGCTCCCGAGAGCACCCCAGCACTGCCAGGTTATACCTCATACCATGCTTTTCGGCCCCAAAACTTGGACCGAACCAGAAAAGGAGGGGGAGTATCAATATTCGTCAAAGATACCCACACCTCCAGGTTGGTGGCACAGCACGAAGCATCAGAGACTATCCATGTGCAACTAACAGTGGGTAAAACTGCCTTCCAGTTTATAGCCTGCTACAGACCACCCTCCCAAACCCAGGAACCCCACTCGGCCTTCCTGAGAACACTGGAAAATATGAAGGTCTCTTCAAACACCATTATATTGGGTGACTTCAACTACCCAAACATAGATTGGGAGCATTACTCTAGCTCCAACACCCTAGCTCAAAGGTTCCTAGAATTTATAAACTCAAACGCTATGGAACAACTTGTTACCACTCCCACAAGAGGGGAAAACATACTGGACCTGATCATCACCAACATGGGGACTCTATGCTCCAGACCAGAAGTGTATCCCTCACTGGTAAGATCAGACCATAAACTAATCTCACTGGATATTCACATTCCGACCCCACCCCCTGCCCAGAAAACCACAGTGAAAAACTTCTCTAAAGCAAATTTCACACTCCTCAAAACCGAGGTGGAATCCTTCAAAGCCCCCGGGCCTGTGGAAAATACGGCCCAGATCGCAGAATCCTTTATAAACGCATTCTATGAACACCTTCAGGAATGCATGGATCATGCAATCCCAAATAAAACCAAGACCCAATCCTCCAAAGGCAGACGTCCTGTCTGGTGGACCCCAGCCATAAACAAACTATACAATAGAAGGAGGAAGCTACTACATGATAGAGCAAAATCCCAAAAAGGGAAGGCATCTCTGATCAGTGTTAGCAAAAAACTACGGGCACTCATAAAATCGTCTAAGGCCAGCTTCGAGAGAAAAATTGCACAGGACACTAAGGATAATCACAAGGCTTTCTTTAGTTGTGTTAGGAACCTGGGTGGGAATTCCAAGATTTGCTCAGAATTGGTCCAAAATGACAAAAAATACACTGAACCCACAGACATTGCCAACATCCTAGCTGACAGGTTCAATGCAAACTCCCCCCCCCCCTCCCCACCAAAAGGGCAAATATCTATCCCAGCAGAGTGCTGCCCCCCTGACTTCTCAGATGCTCAGGTAAGAGCTGCCCTCTCCAAAGCAAAAAACACAGCATCAATGGGACCAGACGGTGTCCCGGGCTGCGTCCTACATGAACTCCAAGAAGAGCTAAACCCAAACATAAAATTACTGTTCAGTCTCAGCCTTACCACAGGATATGTACCCAAAAAGTGGCATACAGCAACAGTGGTCCCTCTCCACAAAGGTGGTGCCTCAACGGATCCTGGAAACTATCGCCCCATAAGCCTGACTAGCTTGGTCTGCAAAGCTATGGAAAGGATCATCATGGACCTCATAAAAAAGATATTGGGGACCTACTGACACTGGATCCTACCCAGTTCGGCTTTGTTAAGGGTAGATCCTGCCTCTTAAACCTGGTCGATTTCTTTGAAACAGTTACCAAGGCCATTGACAAGGGGAAGGTGGTCCACACAGCCTACCTGGACCTCGCAAAAGCCTTCGATACAATACCCCACTCAGGCATTATAGATAAGCTCACCAGCTTAAATATAAACCCCTATGTCACTAGATGGGTTGCAAACTGGCTCAAGGACAGAACCCACATGGTTAGAATTGCTGGAACCATGTCAGACTCCAAACCAGTTACAAGTGGCGTCCCACAAGGCTCAGTCCTGGGACCTCTCTTGTTCGGTATATATTTCTCGGAGGTACAGGCCAACACGGAAGGACTGTGGCTGACCAAGTTCGCAGATGACTGCAAACTGGGCGTTATAATCGACTCTCCAGTTGACACAAGCATCCTCCAAAAGGGCCTCATAGAAACAGACAACTGGTGCCAGAGCCATGGCCTCAAGCTAAACGCCAAGAAGTGTATAGTCATCCCCTTTGGCAAAAACAAAGTGCCCACAAATTACCACATAGGTGGTAATCCATTAAGTGCGGAAGAAGTAATTAGGGACCTGGGGACCCAAGTTGATAGCAATCTCTCATTTGACAACCACGTGGCCAAAGTGGTTAGAAAAACATTTTATATAGCCCACCTAATCATGAAGGGATTCACATCTAGATCAGGGGAGGTCATTGTGTCTCTTTACTCATCCCTCATCAGGCCCATAACTGAGTACAATGCCCCTTTTGGGATGTACCTTACCAGACACCTGCAGCAACTGGAAAGACCCCAAAAGTACCTCACCAAGAGGATCAAAGGGCTCAAACAGATGCCATATGCTGCCCGGTTAAAGAAACTCCAGCTTTACTCAGTGGCATACCGCCTTCTCAGAGGCGATCTGTGCTGACGTATAAAGCCATGTCCAACCCGGAATTAATGGACATGCTGCACCTCAGAAAATCCAAATCCCATCGAGCTACGCGCTCGAGAGACTTGAACCTCAGCACTGAAATAAATAGGACATGCTGGAGGGACAGATTCATAACCCAGAGGCTCCCTTCACTCTGGAATAAAATCCCAGTCCAGGTTAGGCAGAGTCCCTCATTGGCTCTCTTCAAGAGGAACCTTGATGAGTGGATGGGAGATAGTAGGTTTACCCCGGGTATCACTTCTGTGTCACTGTTAGACAGAGGCACAGTATACTAACCTCGAAAAAGGGCATAGCAAAATTAATTTAAAATGGGTGGCGAAAGCCAAACACACTCTGGCTAGGCTTATAAATGCCCTAGGGCAGATAGCCTAGTATGAACCTATGAACCTATGAAAGATATCTGGGTGATATGAGAGACTTAGTATTTTACTGCTAATTGGTGGCATTGCACAACCCAACATCAGTATTAGAAACTTGTGTATTGACCAGAATAGTAAAGTCTAAGTAAAACAATGAGTTCTAATAGTGTGCATCAGTCAATTGGAGCCTTACAATTTCTACGAGTGGGTTTTAAGGATAAGAAACATGGACCCTCCTTTTGAGTCCTATGCTTGGGTTTATCTTCAGTATGAATTGCACTTCTGCATATATTTACCTAAAACTTCTAGTGCTCAGAGATAGATGTATGATCTCGGTAATAAATGCTATGATATTCTCTCATGTCTACCTGACTCTGTGACTGTGCTTGTTGCCAGTGACCCTTTTTTCCACACATAAAATCTGGGTTTTGAAAATTGCTGTCACTGGAAGAAAACTCCTGCAGCAATGCTTCTGAGTTTACTTTTAATATGACACAAAAACATTCTGCAATCTGACTAATGATGGAAGAAAGTCTTATTGGAACTAGTGAGGGTGTTATTCTGGATACCAAAAGGTAGCAAGGTATTAAAGGCCTAAAATATATTCATGTATGTATGTATGTATGTGTATATATATATATATATATATATATATATATATATATATATATATATATATATATATATATATTTATAGGTCCCTCGAGCATTATTGAATTGCTGAAACTTTGAACCTGAAAACATCGAACACAAATGTTCGAAGTTTCAGCAATTCGAATTAAAAAAAAAAGCAAAAAAAAAACAAAAACAGCTCAATAACTGTTGTAAGCAGGGGGGCAAGCCCCTCTGCACTCCCCCCCCCCCCCACTCTTTAAATATACCAACTCCGGAATCACACTACAGTGCAGTAAAGGGAAATATGATAGTTACTTACTGTCCGTTATTTTTTTTTTTCTTTTTGTGTTCGAAATTATAAAACTTCAAACATGCAATTTCGATCTTGTGGTGTTTGAAGTTTTATTATTTCGATCACGTAATAGGAACCCTATATAGATATATATATATATATATATATATATATATATGTATATATATATATATATATATATATATATATATATATATATATATATATATATATATATCTGGGTTGAATTATATATTATATATCTGACATCATCAGATAAAGAAGTTATGTACTAACCATAATGTTACAGGTGGATGGAGTTGTAGTGAGGCATATGACCCAAGGGGCAGACTGGCCAGCTTTTGTGCTATTCTAAACAGTGGCTGTATATTTCATTATGGTGCATGTACATGGCAGGAAATGTGACTGGTTCATCATTTGGGAAAATATTTCATTCTGGTGCTTGTGCATGCATCAACATTTTATTGCAGGGGTCGCTTGGGTTACTGCTTCATTTGGTGGTTGCACATACTAGGTAGTGCTACTGATGGGTCATTTGGCGAAACGTTTAATTTTGCTGATTGTGTATATCTCAACATTTTCCTGAAGGGGTCCTTTGGGTGAATGTTTCATTTTGGGGCATGTGTATAACATGTACTAATGATGATGTTGCTTATACTCAGTAGTTGCCTGAGTCAGGTAAAGGTTATTATTTGCTGACTACTACCAGCATGCAGCTAACATATATTTTGGGAATTTTTCCTGGCTTTGTCAGTCATGTGTGGAACTCCTCTATGAGACCAAACAATGTTCATACTCGAGTCATTTGGTCCTTGCAAGTAGCTTGCACCAACTCAACCAATGTTTCTGGGACTTTTGAACTGCCACAAGACTGCCAAGATTAGCTTTCTTGGGACCTTGTCATATGCTTTCTCCACATCTCGGAATGCCCAGTTAGACTCTTACCTCATCTCTAGCTTCTTCTCAGTTTCTGTCACTACAAACATCGGATCGTTGTGCTGCATCCTGATCTGAATCTGAATTGCTCATCTCCCATCTTACTTTCTACTACTGTTCTTTTCTATGGTGGGCTTCTCATCTTCTCTCATCGTAGGCTTCTGTGGGATTTTCTATGAGTTATGTTATGTGATTGGCTGGTATTATATATTTATTCTGTGGTTTTAATGTATTGATTCATTCTTGAAAAAGAGTTTCAACTCGAAAGCTTGATGTAATAAACCCTGTTTTATATGGATGGTCATGCTGTACCTTTTGTTACTGGATTTTCTACATTCAGAAGCTGCTGGAAGTACTCCTTTCATCTGCCTTTGAGATTCTGTAGACTGGTAAGCAGTTTGTTGCTGGCATCTATTACAAAGGGTTTCTGACTATCTTCCTTTCTGTCTTTGCATTGCAACCTGATAGTTTGTTTGTCCCATATACTGACTTACTTTCCAGAAGCTGGTAAAGTGCTTGTCTTATTGTATTTCAGATTATACTTAGTAGTTGGCTGACTGAGATAAAGGTAGTTACTTGCTGACCACTACCAGCATGGAGCTACCCTATATTTTAGGCATTTTTCTTGGCTTTGTCAGTCATGTGTGGAATTTAGGTGGGATGAAGGTCTCTAAGTGTTATACTATTTTACAGAATTACTCAGTTCTTCTCCTTACTGATGATAATCCACAAAAAAACACTTTGATGGCTTTTGCTGAGGTGTACCCTTTCACTCTCCCTCCTTTGGCTCCTTATGGCCATTGCTTATAGGACCCATGTAAATGGAAAAGGTAGAGGTAAAGCAGAGTGCCTTACCCTGCTTTTTCCATTTACATGTGCCCTTTCTGTGTCCCCTTGTCAGTTAATGGCTAAACTTGTTATGCACCAAGGCCAGAATGGTTCCTCTTCAGACTTTTCTGCCAACTGCTGTTCTGTTGGCGGATGCATCACGGGGGCCTTACCCAGCCACCATGGATCCTATGATCCACCTGGATCACAGTTGGGAACTTGGAGACTCTTCAGCTCAGTCCCACAGTGCTGCTATCCTAGGTAATCATGGCCTTGGGGGTGCCACTGTAATGCAATGTTTCCTTCTGGGAAAGGACACATGCAAAAAGACAAAGCCTGGGTCAGTCTTGGTCTTTTCACATGTTGTCTTGGTGTAGCTCTCCACTCAGTCTCCCACCCTTCAGGTGTAGTAAATGTATGTAGGTCAGGGCAAGAGGGTTTACCTTATGAAAAGAATAATGCCCCTGTGGATAGCAGTGAAGATTTGGGTGGTCTAACCAGGTAATGCATTATGATATACATATATATGTAGTCTTCCAATACTTGTCAAACATCAGTAGTAATCTGTTTGCATTTTCTTTCCTGTGCAGGTTCATCCACCTCCTGACACTGGCATGGCTTCACTAGCTGGAGAACGACAAGTGAGAGTGTGGGTATGTGGCCATTCCTACATTCACTGGGCTGCCAGCCATGCATCCATAACTGAAAACCACTACAACTTGAGCTTCCCCACATCCAGTTTGAAGGTATACTGGATTGCAAGAAGAGGTATGCATTGGAGAGAAGTACTGCAGTTGTTGGAAGAGAAGTGTTCCATCTACCCTGAGCACGACATTTTGGTGCTGCACATTGGAGGGAATCATGTCATTAGTCAACCACTCGGAAGGATACGGTTTGACATCAGAGCAATTTTTGAACAGCTGCAGTCGTGGTGGCCACATTGTCATTTTGTGTGGTCTGACATAATTCCTCGCCAGATATGGAAAATGGCAAACAGTCAATGGGCAGTACACAAGGACAGATGTTTACAGAATGGGTTCATGCATGGCTTGATGCACAGGGTTGGTGGATCTACAATCTTCCATGGCAGCATCACCGCAGAAGATGTCCACCTGTTTAGAAGGGATGGCCTTCACCTTACTGAGGAGGGCATTGCATTGCTCTTGACTGACCTCCACAATGGCATGAGAAGAGCTATGCAGGATTGGTATGATGTAGCTTGTGAAAAGAATGGAAAACACCCATGACCAAGTAGGACCAGTATGTAAGTAAAACTCTATTATGAATTGTGTTGTGTAAAATGATATTTTTCTGAGTTTGGCAAATAACTGTGGGAAGCAGCTGGTGAAGATGCTGAAAAAAAAAACTGTTTCAGGAGAGTGCTAACATGTACAATAGAATATGTCAGTAACCATCCTGCAATACTTCATTTTTTATTCTTCTTTTAAAAGGCATGTGTAGAGTTTAGATGATAGGAAGGGCTTAGTAATACAGAACTTGATCTCTTAGGTCCATTGCTGAATGGACACATGTAAAGAGAAAAGGCATAGGTAAGGCAGACTGCTGACACTGAAGGAGGTTGTGATACTGCAGTGGTATCAGCTGTCTGAGTGGGTAGCCAGCACAGATATCAGACAGATCAAATGGCCTTGCATGCCACTAAAGTCCCATGCCTGTCTTGGGTTCATTAGTGGAGTGGCGGTCATTACCTTACTTTTTCTCTTTACATGTACCCATTCAGCAGTATGTTGGCTACACCAAGAATGTGTATATTTACAATGATATCTGTCTACATGGTAAAACAGAAGACAAGCTATCTACACCAGATAACATGTCTAGGTGTTCAACACTTTGGAAACCTTCATGGTTTTCATGCAAAATTTAGGTCTGATCTTTCTTTGTTGTCTGATTCTTGGCATTGTTTAACTGGATATATTTGACAATATTTCTTCTTTTTTAACTTCTGACTGTTATTGTAACCAGAGGGATGGTTAGGTGAGATAACCTGAATTAATACTTTTAAATGGATCAGCCAGATAAGTTTGACATTTCTGCTTGTCTTATTATTATTATTATTCTGATTATACTCAGTAGTTGCCTGAGTGAGCTAGAGGTTATCACTAGGTGACTACTGACAGCATGGAGCTACCATATTTTTTGTGCATTTCTCCTGGCTTTGTCAGTCATGTGTGGAATTTAGGTGGGAGGAAGGGCTCAGTAATATGTAAGTGTTATAGTATTTGACTGAATGACTCAGATCTTCTCCTTACTGATGATACTGAGTCTGTCTTACATAACAGCTACACAATGTAACATGATGAATCCCTACTCAGGTTATATGCAGCAATTATCACCTGTATCTCAGCATGCATACCTTTGCAGTAATGAAAGGAAGGTCATTATCACATTACCAATATGTGCAGTTACAATATAGCAGTTAGTCATTATCACTTTTCTGGGAAAAGTCTCAGCTGCTGTCACTGTTATTCACATAAGTAGAAGTCGTTATCACTTTGGGCGGCCACGGTGGTGCAGCGGTTAGCGTTGCCGCCTCACAGCAAGAAGTTCTCCAGTTCTATCCTCGGCTGGGGTGCCTTCTGTGCGGAGTCTGCATGTCCTCCCTGTGGTCGCGTGGGTTTCCTCCGGGTGCTCCGGTTTCCTCCCACATCCCAAAGACATGCTGTAGGTGGAGTGGACACTCTAAATTGGCTCTAGGTGTGAGTGTGAGCATGTGTGTACCTTCTGTGGAAGGTTGGGCGCCAGGATGGCAACTCGACACTGTAAAACTCCACTGCCAATCATGAGCGGACAGGTGATCCACTGTGGTGACCCCTAACCGGGAAAAAGCCGAAAGAAGAAGTCATTATCACTTTGATGAATGTACAAGCCGGGTTGTGTTTTTTCTCTTGTTGGAGTCATTGCAAGCAAGCCCTCTCATTCTTCATCAACTGCCTACCCTCCTAAACCCCTGATTTTTTTCTTCATATAAATATATATATATATATATATATATATATATATATATATATATATAATTTGTGCATGTGTGTATATGGATGTATATGTATGTATATAATGTACTTGCACATATATACATTGTTCACATGCATATATATATATATTTTGGTGATTGTATGTATCTCAACATTTTCCTGAAGGGGTTGTTTGGGTGAATGTTTCATTTAGGGACATGTATATAACATGTAGTGATGAAGATGTTAGTAGGGGAAAATAGAAGTTATGTTCTTACCATAACGTTCCATGTTAGTTGTCTTCTTCTCGCCTTCTTCTTGCTGGATGGGTTCGGAGCCGACCTCGGCTCGACTGCCACTCTAAAAGCTCGAGAGTTGGTTCCACCGGCTCGAGGCTCCCCTTATATCCCACAATGCTAGGCGAGAGTTACCTCAGATCTCGTTTGTAAGCTAACCCCAGCTTATAACAGTAACCGTATAACTGTAAAAACAGAATCCACCTCTAACAACAGGAAGAAAAAGGGTGACCTACATCCTGAACCAAGAAATATGCAAAATAGCATATGACCAAGAAAGAGGTGGTAGAAAGAGAGGTCACAATCACAACTCCTCTAGGTCTGTCCAGGCCAGGGGGAAGGAGGGTGGGACGCAAGAAGAAGGCGAGAAGAAGACAACTAACATGGAACGTTATGGTAAGAACATAACTTCTATATGTTAAGTTGTCTATCTCGCCTTCATTCTTGCTGGATGGGACCGCGTCCCTAGCACCTTGTCCCGGGTGGCCTAACGGAACAGACTCCTGAGAACAGTGGAACCAAAATTAGCTCTATGCCTAGAAGCTAAATCCAACTTATAATGAGAAATAAAAGTGAGAGGAGTAGCCCAAGTAGCCGCTGCACAAATGGTGGCAATAGGCAGTCTGTCTTGGAAGGCTAAAGAAGTAGCCAAAGCTCTGGTGGAATGGGCTTTAGGTTTATTAGGCAATTTTGTTGTCTAATTTCATATACCAGGGAAATCAAAGATGTTAGCCATCTGGATAATGATACCTTTGAAACTGAAAGTCCCTTTCTGCTTTCCGCATAGGAGACAAACAGCTGATCAGATTTTCTGAATTGTTTCGTCCTATCCAAGTAGTACCTTAATTGACGATGAACATCCAGGCAGTGTAATTTTTGTTCAGACCTATTTGAATACTCTGGGAAAAAGACAGGAAGGTCAATGGTTTGATTTATATTTGATGTTGAAACCACCTTAGGCAAAAAGGACGGGTTAGTTCGTAAGGAAACTCTGTCCTTATGGAACAGAAGATAAGGAGAACGACAACTGAGTGCTTGAATTTCTGAAATTCTTCTAGCTGATGTGATAGCCACCAGAAAGAGGGTTTTCCATGATAATAATTTCAAGGAACATGAAGCTGCAGGTTCGAAAGGGGAAAGAATCAAAGAAGCAAGAACTAAATTTAGGTCCCAAGGAGAAGGAGGATTTCTTATAGGAGGTCTGAGAAGAAAAACTCCTTTCAAAAAGGCTTTGCAAAGTTTGTGGGACATTAGGGCAGATTCAGAAATGCCCACATGGAAATTAGAAATAGCTGCCAATTGAACCTTAAGAGTAGATGGAGATGAACCTGCATGGAAGAGTTCAGCTAGAAAATCAAGGACTAGTTGGATGGAAGCGGTGAAAGGATCTATGTTCTTTCCTTGTGCCCAAAATGAGAAGCGTTTCCACTTACTCAAATAAATCTTTCGAGTGGAAGATTTATGGGAAGCTATCAATATATCTCTAACAGAGTGAGATAATTGAGGAAGCCTGGCTACGGTTGGAACTGGAGGAACCAAGCAGTGAGGTTCAGAGAGGGAGGAGCGATGAAACTGACCCGACTGGTGGATCAAAAGATCTGGAACTAGGTTCAGATTCCACGGTCGCTCCAAAAGAAATCGATGTAGAAAGGGGAACCACACTTGTCGAGGCCAGTAAGGAGCAATGAGGATCAATGAGGCCTTCTGAGCGATAGCTTTCTGTATTACTTGAGAGATCAGTGGGAAAGGAGGAAATGCATACAGAAGTCCCCGGGCCAAACTTGGACTAGGCGTCCCTGCTGGGTTGGCCTGGTAAAGGGAATAGAGTGAAATATTCTCTGCACTTGCTGTTTTGGGAGTAGCAAAAGATCGCAGCAAGGCTGACCCCACTTGAGAAAGATTTCTCTCACTACAGAGTCTTTCAGAGACCACTCGTGAGGCATGAGTATAGCTCTGCTCAACTTGTCCGCAATGTGATTGGACTTCCGGGGATGTGCGTTGCTATCAGAAAACGCTGAGAAGAAATCGCCCATTGCCACAGTCTGAGTGCTTCTCGACACAGGGGTATGATCTGGTTCCGCCTTGTTTGTTGATGTACCACACTACAGACATATTGTCTGTCTGGATTGCAATCGTTCCCAAGGGAAGAGAGTCTTGAAGGGCTTGCAACGCTAAAAGCACTGCTCTCATCTCCAGAACATTTATGTGCAAGTGGCATTCGTTTGGTTGCCATGTGCCCTGGACTGTCCTGCCCTGATAATGCCCCCCCACCCGATCAGGGAGGCATCCGTTGTCAGAGTAGCAACCGGAGGAGGTGGAACAAATGGTCTTCCCGACAGGAGCTGGGGGGAAGACATCCACCATATGAGATGCTTTTTGCACGCTTGCGTGATCATAATGGTGTGAGACATTGGAAGTTCCTGGTATGACCATTGGGTAAAAAGCATCCACTGAAGGATCCGCATGTGGTATCTGGCCAATGGAAGGAGAGGTATGGCCGCTGCCATGATTCCCAACACCTTTAGAACTAACCTGGCTTTGACTCTGTTGTTGTTTAGAAGAAGTGACACCAATTTGTGAATGTCTGATATCCTTTGGTTCGTTAGCCTTGCAGACATGTTTATAGTATCTAAATTTGCGCCTATGTAGGTAATAGTACGACAAGGCGACAAAACAGACTTTTCGCAATTTATTGAAATACCCAGTTTTTGACAAACGCGAAAAGTATAATCTCTGGCCATCAGAAGGAGATGCTTGGTGGGAGCTGTGAGAAGCCAGTCGTCCAAATATGGAAACACCTGGAATCCTTGTCGTCTCAGGTGAGAAGCTACCACTGCCATGCATTTGGTAAACACCGGGGGCAGTGGTGAGACCAAAGGGCAGGGCCCTGAACTGAAAATGACTGGTTCCCAGCCTGAAGCGGAGGAATCTTCTGGAGCGTCTGTTCATCTTTATGTGATAGTACGCATCCCGAAGGTCTATAGAGCACATCCAGTTTCCTTTGCCCAAAAGGCGAAGGATGGATTGCAGCGTGACCATCCGAAATCTTGTTTTCTTGACTGATTTGTTCAAGACACTGAGATCCAAAATCGGTCTCCAGTCCCCTGTTTTCTTTGGAACTAAAAAGAACCTTGAGTAGATTCCGGATCCTTGTTGGTCTGCTGGCACTGACTGAATTGCTCTTTTAGCAAGCAGTTTTGAAATTTCCAAAGCTGCTATATCCCTTTGAGCGGGTGGAACATCTGGAAGGGATTTTTTGACTGATTTGGAAAAGCGAAGAAAGGGGATAGAATAGCCTTGAAATGATGGACTGTACCCATTTGTCTTGAGTCAGGGATAGCCAGGCTTCTGGGTACAGTGACAATCTTCCCCCGACTGCCTCCGAAGATGGGCAGTCGGGCAACACCTCAGGGATGCTGAAAGGGCTTGTCAGGAAAGGCTTCCCGATTGCCCTGGTTCTGCGGACCCCCCCTGCCCCTAGGGCGACGTCTACCATTGTTATTCCCACCTCTGCCTCTGGTAGGAAAACGACTCTGTGCGTCAGGCGAAGTCCCTTGAGATTGTTTACGGAACCACATCTTCCCACCCTTCTGGCCTTTGGGGTAAGGCCTAGAAGGAGTCGAAAAATGGACTCCGACGGCAGAAAGGGTCTTGCCATCAGTCTCGCACCTAGTCAGGGTTTCTTTCACTTGAGGACCAAAGAGATGATCCATCAAAGGGAGTTCGTGAAAGGCGTCTTGAAAGGGTCCATAAAATTGCATAGCCGCATCCAGGCGTGCCTACGTAAGGCTACACCTGTCCCTGCGGCTCTGCTCGCTCCATCGGCTGCATAAGAGAGGAGGTGCATGGAGGAGTTAGATATGGAATTAAGGGTAGCCAGCTGCGTGTTCATTTTATCTTGGAAACCCGCAGCTGTAGGATCCTTTAACATTTCACTCGCTTCCTTGATCAAGTCCCTTTGAAGGCGAGTGAAATGGCACAGGTAATTCAGCGAGCGCATGGTAAATGTCGCTGAGGAGAACATCCGCTTCCGTACCTATCCATGGACCTAGATTCCTTGTTAGGTGGATGGACAGGCACTGAAGGATCAGCCAGTTCCTTCTTTGTGGCAGCAGCTACCACCATAGCATCCACAGAAACTCCTTTTGATAAAAATTGCTTGTCTGATGGAGCTGTGATGAATTTAGAGGGTCTCCTGGGAGTGGGGTCCACTGAATCAGGAGCCGTCCATGCCTTCTTAGCAACCACCTGCATGAGGGGGTCGAAGGGGGACACCCAGGAGGTGGAAGGGCGAGAGCCAAACGCCTCAAGATACACAGATTCGTCCTCCGAAGGGTTGAGGGCTGGCCAATTTCCCTCTGTTTCAGGATCTCCAGAATGTCTGCAAATGAGACATCTTCAGAAGGGGAACGGGGAACCCTCAGAATCATCCAGATCTGTGTCTGGCGTGATAGACTCAGGTGAGTCAATGTGCTTCCTCTTGCACTTCCTCTTCCGAGGGGCTCTTCTGCCAAATCAGGAGAGGCCTCGGAAGAGGATGAAATCCCACAGGGGCTCCTGAGGAGCTGGCTCTCTGCGGTCCGGGATGAGGGAGTGAGTCGACTTACCCTGAGGCAGCATAGAGGAGGGGCTGACGGAGCCGACTGTGGAGTAGAGCCAGGCTCTAACACACTCCGCATGACCTCGAATGCACCCCTGTCAGGCAGAGCCAGAGGTCCCGCTCCGAGGAGCTAAGAACCCCCTCGGCACCGACAGTGATGGCTCCGAGATCGATGTCGGGCCGAACTCACCAGCGCCGAAGCACCGAGAGGGAGAGGGGTCGGACAAGGTCGATGCCACTCACCCTCGAGCCGACGAGGAAGTCCGGCGCCGAGATTCCTCCAAAGAAGAAAGCGGAGCGACGGGCGAAGACAATTGTCTCGGCTCCGAAGTAATCACAGTCTCGGTTCCGACCGACCCGGCTCGAACTCAAAAGAGTCAAAGGAGGAAAGAGTTGATGGACGGGGCAGGCACCGACTGATGAGTCGGGCTCTGAAGCATCTGGGCTAGTGCCTCGGACTTAAGTAGTCGACTCACCACTCTCTGAAGGTCATGATCGGACAGCCTCGATGACCTAGAGGAATGAGACCTTTGGCTCCGTTCAGACAGCAGGGGAGATCCTGGAGCCGAATGAACGGAGCCAAGAGAAGGTGACCTAGACCTCTTTCTAGTTGTCGGCTCCGAAGGTCTTGTCGGAGCCGACACGGGTACCTCGACAACCTCGGCTCCGGCCGGAGGAAGCCACAGAAACGGTGGACGGAGACTTATGGGCCCCAGCCGGAGCCGATAAAGGCAAGGTTGAACAACCTGAGGTCTCGGCTCAGAAGCCGGAGCCGACGACCTCGATGCCTTAGAGGGCTTCCCTGTTGAAACTGACAGGGAATCCTCTGGCTTCAACAAGCCTCTCAGAATCAACTTGTTTTTTCTTTCCTGCAGGACCCTGGGGCTGAAGCCATGGCACACAGCACAGGAGTCCTGCAGGTGCAAAGGCCCCAGACAATAGACACAAGAAGTGTGGCGTCTGTCAGAGACATTTTCTGACAGCACGCATCACACTTCTTGAATCGAGACCTTTGCTTCTTTGACATTTCCCTAACTGACAGGTGTACACAAACACACACCCAAACACACAAGTTATACCCTGTCAGCAAAAAATAATAATTTTAGTAGAAATACTAAAAATTAAGTACAAAAAATTAAAGTAAACTACACAGACACTCCCTAGGGAAGGGAAGGCCAAAGGCCCAAAGGGAGAACCAACGGTTCTTTTAGTAAAGAAACGGGAAATATTAGGGTCGGGGATAAAGTTCTATGATCTACACTAATCTAGGAAGAATTTAACTTAAAAAGGGGAAAAAAGAGTAACTTTTAGAAGAAAAAGCTAACACTCACCAGGAACCGGTAGAAGCAACCAACCTCGAAGCTGTAGCGGCAAACGAGATCTGAGGTAACTCTCGCCTAGCATTGTGGGATATAAGGGGAGCCTCGAGTCGGTGGAACCAACTCTCGAGCTTTTAGAGTGGCCGAGTCGGAGCCGAGGTCGGCTCCGAACCCATCCAGCAAGAATGAAGGCGAGATAGACAACTTAACATTAATTAATTTGTGTACCAGGGAAGTGCTTGTGCATACATGGTCAGACTACTGAAGATCGTAATACAGATACGGTGTAACAAGTATAGGTTTATCTATACCTCAGGTTTCAGTGATAGTTATTGTAATTTTTTGTTTATGTATCCAGCTTTCGAGAATAATTTATCTGTTAACAATATGCACATACTGCACTGAGGAAAACTGAGGGGGTCTTATTGTAACCCGAGTGATGGTCAGATGCGATAACTGGAATTATTACTTTTGTGACTAATTCTTACATGGATGAACCAGATAAGTTTGACATTTCTGCTTGTATTACTGTACATCTGCTTATACTCAGTAGTTGGGCATGTTTCCACACTTTGTCAGTCATGGGTGGAAATTAGGTGGTAGAAGGAAGGGCTCAGTAACATCCTAGTGTTATATTGACTGAATTATAATGATATAGTATTTCTACTGAATGATAATGAATGCATCTGCACTCCACACTAACATGTATTAGAACATAAGACACAAGTGCTTTCACCACAAGGCTTCTTCAGGTGTATAATATAATATATATACAGATTTGCATGTGAAAGAGAGCAACAAGCCTGTAAACAACAAATGCTGTTAGTTACCCTTGATGTGGTGTCACTTTTCACTGTTATTCCAAATGATTTTGGGATTAATAGTGTAACTCAGTCAATGCTTGAAACCAGGGAGTATGATAGAGATATGGTGGACCTAATACGGTTACGATTAGGTCTGGTACTGGAGAATAATGTGTTCATGTTCAGGGATAAGGTCTACTGGCAATGCAACGGGGTAGCCATGGGAACATCATGTGCTAACAGTTATGCAAATGCAGTAATGGCCAAATGGGAACAAGATAATTTGGTCGTGGGTGACTTTAAAGATGATATATTATTTTTTCGCAGGTTTGTAGATGGCCTATTCCTTTTATGGGGGGGGGTCTATAGAACAGCTAATGATGTTTGTAGATTATATCAATGCTTCAACACATTTCCTTAAATTCACCATGAACTGTTCATATACTGAAGTTACCTTTCTAGATGTCTCTATTATACAAGAACTTAATGATGCACTGAGCACTAAAATGTTTAGGAAGGGATGTCATGTGAATAGCTTACTAAGAAAAGACAGCATGCACCCTCAATACATTTTTCGGAATGTTGCACAGAATCAAGCTTACAGGGCCTCTAGATTGAATGCTAGAGAAACAGATTTTATGGAACAACTAGACAAGATAAACATAGAACTAACAGAGAGGGGCTATAACCAGAAACTTGTCAATCAAAGTATCAGGACAGTGAGAAACTCTAGACACAGTAGAGCCAGGCCCTATTTCTCTGAACAGGTAGAGAGTGATATATGCAACGGGGGTCAACAGAAACAAATCTCACAACCACTTAAAATGTGTTTTAGCTATTCTAGAAATATAAGATACTACACAGACATCATAGGCAAGCATTGGAATATCTTGACATCTGATAAACAAGTTAGCAACCTGATAGGAACACATCCACAGTTTACTTTCAAAAATAAGAAGTCGCTAAGGCAATGACTTTGCAATCCCAGAGACCAAATCAGGACTGAGGATACACCAGGGACTAAACCGTGCACTAGGTGCCAGTTCTGTAAATTTATAAATCAAGATATGGAGTTTCTACATCCAGACACTGGTGTAACTTATACACTAAGAACCAGTGCAAGGTGTGATACTTCACATGTGGTTTACCTTGCTACTTGCAAAGTATGCAGTAAATTCTATGTGGGAAAGACCAATAGACTATTAAGGGATAGGATCAGGGAACACCTATACCATATTAAGAAGGGTAGTGTGTTCAATGCTTTAGCAAAACACATTAAAGAAATGAATGATCAACACACCTTTACATTTATGGTATTAGGTAAATGTTATGAGAACTTGAGGGGGTGGTGATACCAGAGTTCAAACTGAGAACCTGGAGGCTAAATGGATTGCGAGATTAAGAGCTAACACAGGACATCGTCTTAATGACCATGTACCATTGAGACCCATCCTGAAAAATAGACCATTACGTAGCTAGAATCTGTTGTATTTATGTGGTTTATATGTATTTGTAATATGCAGTTTTTTGTAATATTGCTTTTATGAAATGTGGTTTTTGCAATGAAGTTTTTATATATTTTACCATGCATTTTATTGTGGGCTGAATACAATTGTTCTTTGTGCCTTTAAGAGTTTTCTCTTTTTAATCATGTCACTAGCTAATGCTTAGTATAAGAATGGGTGTGTTGAGTGTTGCTTTTTATACACCTGAAGAAGCCTTGTGGTGAGAGCGCTTGTGTGTCTTGTAATAAATCAGCTGAAGAAACTGGAGCCTTGCCTCTGCCTGCTTTTATTCTTTGGATTTGTTTTGTGTTTTTGCAGAGGTACCTGGTTACTGTTGGAATTATATTTTGCATTGATTATGTATTAGAACATGCTAATGCAAAACCTGTTTTTGTGTGTGTGTGTGTGTGTGTGTGTGTGTGTGTGTGTGTGTGTGTGTGTGTGTGTGTGTGTGTGTATACATGTATGTATGTATGTGTATGTAAAGAGAAAAGGCAGAGATAAGGCAGACTGCTGACACTGAAGGAGATCATGAGACAGTAGTGGTAGCAGTAGGAGTGGGCAGCCAGTACAGGTATGGGACACTTCAGATAACCACCAGCTGGAGCCCCATGCCTGTCCTTGGCATATTAGTGGAGCAGCGGTCCTTACCCTGCTTTTTCTCTTTATATGTGCCCTTTCTGTTCCCCCTTGTCAGTCATTGTGTGTAATTTGGTGTTTTCACGGGTAGTAGGTATGTACTTCTGAAGCGTCATCACCACTTATGTACCTAATGCAAAGAATTCTGCCCCTGTGGATAGGATGGAAGATTTGGATGGGCTAATCAGGTAATGCATATGATATACATATATATGTAGTCTTCCAATACATCTGTCAAACAGTGGTAATCTGTTTGCATTTTCTTTCCTGTGCAGGTCTTTCCACCTTCTGACAATGACATGGCTTCACGACCTGTAGTGAATGGACACATGTAAAGAGAAAAGGCATAGGTAAGGCAGACTGCTGGCACTGAAGGAGGTCATGAGACTGCAGTCATATCAGCTGTCTGAGTGGGTAGCCAGCACAGCTATTGGACAGATCAGATGGCCTTGCCTGCCACTAAAATCTCATGCCTGTCCTGGGTTCATTAATGGAGTGGTGGTCCTTACCTTGCTTTTTCTCTTTATATGTACCGATTCAGCAGTATGTTGCCTACACCAAGAATTTGTATATTTACAATCCTATTTGTCTACATGGTAAAACAACTGGTTCTGAATGCTGTACATATGTACCGATATCAAAGTTTGTTTCAGATGTAGGTTATGGAAATTATGATTTTTTTTATATTTTGGTAAATAACTTTGCAAGGGAGCATCTGAATGTGCTAAGTAATACCTCATTTTGAAGACAGTATTAATAGTTTCAACTTGGTAAAAGAACTGTCCCTATATGTTGTACACATGTACAGATATCAAAGTTTGATTTGGATTCAGGTTATGGAAATTATGACGTTTTTTCATATTTTGGTAAATAACCTTGCAAGGGAGCATCTGAATGTGCCAAGTAATACCTCATTTTGAAGACAGTATTGCTAGTTCCAACTTGGTAAAATAACTGTCCCTGTATGTTGTACACATGTACAGATATCAAAGTTTGTTTTGGATTTAGGTTATGGAAAGTATGATGTTTTTTTCATATTTTGGTAAATAACTTTGCAAGGGAGCATTTGAATGTGCCAAGTAATACCTTGTTTTGAAGACAGTATTGATAGTTCCAGCATGGTAAAAGAACTGTCCCTGTATGTTGTACACACGTACAGATATCAAAGTTTGTTTTGGACTTAGGTTATGGAAATTATGATTTTTTTCATATTTTGGTAAATAACTTTGTAAGGGAGCATGTCAGTGTGCCAAGTAATACTTTATTTTGAAGACAGTATTGCTAGTTCCAACATGGTAAAAGAACTGTCCCTGTATGTTGTACACATATACAGATATCAAAGTTTGTTTTGGACTTGGGTTATGGAAATATTTTTTTTTCATATTTTGGTAAATAACTTTGCAAGGAAGCATCTGAATGTGCCAAGTAATACCTCATTTTGAAGACAGTATTGCTGGTTCCAACATGGTAAAAGAATTGTGCCTGTATGTTGTACACATGTGCAGATACCAAAGTTTGTTTTGAAGTTAGGTTATGGAAATTATGATTTTTTTCATATTTTAGTACAAGGGAGCATGTCAGTATGCCAAGTAATACCTCATTTTGAAGACAGTGTTATTCCTTACAACATGGTAAAAAAACTGTGTCTGTGCAGTGTACACATGTACAGATATTACAGTTTGTTTACTCTTGTAGGATTATGAAAATTATACATTTCCAATAATTCTCATTATTAGGCCCATATCTTTGCAAAGGAGCATGGTGATGACGCAAATGATGCATCATTTTGAAGTTGACATTGAGACACACAACCTCTACACTGATATATAGGCTCTGTTTGTTACAGGTGATGAGATATCATGCTTTGTTTATCAATTATGAGAAATATTATATTAATCATATATCTGTGAATACCTCTGTAAAGGAGCATCACAGTAATGGTTTAGGTATCATTTTAAAGCTGACATTCATACTAACAAATTAAATACAAATTGTATGGGTCTACATGGTACATTGACCAAGATATTGTGCTTTGCTTTTCCAAAAAGGTAAAACATATGCACAATATCAACATTCCTTGCCAAATATTTAATAATGACTTTGATATGCACTATTAACATTTACACTATTGGAAAGGTCAGTGTCTGTTGAATAACTTTTGTGTTTACATTTTTAGTCTAGCTCTTATAGTTAAAGAGTTATGAACATTTGTTTTCTGTATGATATTACAAATGGATTTTCTGAAAATGAGCTCAGGCTGCACTGTTGTTCCTATGGTGGAATTAAGCAGGCAGGTTTTTCTGAGCTGCTCTGGAGTGAATGAGTTAAGGAACATTAACATTTTATTAAAGTTAATGGTCAGAATAATGCCCTATTTCAATATAATGTCATGTATAAACATGGTAGAATGTTTTTATTTTCCATTCTGGGACAGGTACATAAGGACCTTAAAGGAGACAATCACAGGAGTGTAGTTAAATAGAAACATTTTGGCAGTGACAGTTAAGAAAATATAAGCCTGCTTGTTTAAATGAGGCATTTTCTCTAAAATGCCTTTTAAAACACAAAAGGTTGAAAGGACATTAAATTAGGCAGTGAAATACGTATTTCAAAATATTTGTTAAGATAGGTGTACTGGGTTTTTATGGGTAGATTTATCAAGTATACTGTCATATAACTTAATTAAAAGGTAAACTGTACTGGTCATGTTTTACTTGATTTACTTGAAGTGATTGTTATAAAGGTCTTGAGCTGAATATGTATTTTGTTCTGAGGAAGTCTATTTTTGGATGAACATGGAGAGGAAACATTTGACTGCTACTCCAGTTGTGGGTCTTTATTATTATGAGTATTGGTGGATTTTTTTGTACACAATAGTGCAGGTATTCATTTGCCACTTTTTTCTTTCTTATCACAGGTGAGCTGGGGGGGGGTCTCTGTCTCCTACACAACCTGATGTCAGTGTCTCTTCAGACTTTGATGATGATGGTGGCCTCAGTAAGCCACAGGTGGGAATGTTCGGGGCTGAATCTTCCCCAGAGATAGACATCCTTCTTCTGCCTCCATTGTCACCACACATAGTCAGCATGCCCACACATAACTTGTCCCTTGATGCCACAGATATTGGACAGTCAGATGGAGGGGGCATTAAACAGGGAAGTGTGACAACTATGGCTCCAGTGAGTGTAGACACCAGCCATACCCAGAGAGCTGGTGAGGTCCCATGCAGGTGGAGTGACAGGGGTGCTTGTAGAAGGCTTGCTGTCTGTCCACCACCTGTTGTAGGTGTTACATCATGGGTCACTCAGCGCCTGTTTTGGGTCATCATGGAGGCACAGGCACATTCTGAATGGAACACTAGACGTATGCTTAGGGTTAAAGATGCAGCACAGTCTGACATCTGTGACTGCCTCCACTACATTGGGAACACCCTGGATTGGTTGACTGATGCAGTCGACAGAAGGTGGGCTGAGACAATGTCTGTCTTGAACTGCACATTGCCTGTGCTGGAACGTGTGGCTGGAGTTGAGCATTGGACTTGTGGACATATGTCAGGAACCCCATCTGCTGAAACTCCGCGTGGCCATGCACAATCACACTCCTGTAATGGCAGTACATCCAGTGCTACAGAGAGGAGTGTGCTGTCCACACCAAAGCATGGCAGGCCAATGGGCCCATGGTCCTGGGCATTCCCATGGGGGACATGGTCCCAGCAGACAGCAGTCACCATCAGTTACTAGCACCACTTCTGACCTTGGGCATGGAGGTGCCAGTGCAACTCCTGGCAAAGCCAGTTCCTGTGTTTGGGCCCGGAGATGTTGAACTGTCAACTCTACCATGTATGGTCCAAAGCTGTCCAACATGCACACATGTAGGGCTAGCACTGAGCTTGTCTGTGTACACACACACACACACACACACACACACACACACACACACACACACACACACACACACACACACTCACACACACACCACTGTTAAATGCAGGTCACCTACAGATACATACACAGCACCTTTCCATGGTCCATCTTATCTGATTCCCTTCCTGACTCACACACATGCCCTCAACCGTTTGGGTCAGCCTAGGCCTCCTGCACCCCCACACAACACCCTGTGCAAGTGATGATACCTGTGCCACATCCCTGTCATCCTCACCATCAATGAACAGAAATAAAGCTATGTGTCTGATGCACAGGTGACTATATTAGTTAACATGTACTTGTGTAATGCAGTGTTGTTTTGTCATGTCACTTGCAGTGGTTAACAAAAGATACTGTATACTAGCATTTGTCACAGGTGCGCCACATACTTTGGTGTACCTTATGTTGTATAATGTTTTAATGGCTGTAAACGTACATGATGACAGGTATGTCACGGACCTGTTTATGTTTCTGTTTCAGGGATCTGTTGTAATAATCTATGGATACACAGCAGCAATGAAGCAGCACAGGATGGCATGTCAGTACAGCAGAAATATGTCTTCAGCAAGTTACAGCACTATAAGCACATGGCTCCATAGGTTCATATGTGTATAACAGGCTAACAAGGACAATGACACATTCAGCATACTCATGCATCCCTAATCTGTAAACAGGTCTGCTACCCTTGATACGTGTCACCAGGGTTTTGGGAACTCACACATTTACAAGCTGTGGCTAGGGTGATAACCCATCTACAAATAACCTGTGTCCAGTACGGACAGTTTCCCGACACCAGTTATGATTGTCTTGCTCTGCATCCTAGTATATAACCTGCACATGATGTATGCCACAGCAAATGTGTGCTTCACATGCATGGGGGGCCTGTTTCATGTAAGGTGCACTGTCTGTGTTACATATCTGTCTCTCCAGCATGTACTATGTATACCACAGTGATGTTGTAGGTGTGTAGAACAGGTGAGACATGTTAGTCCAGTAATGGATAGGTGGGAGGTACACAGTGGGATCCAACACTTGCCTGTATGGAGCCAGACACATCCCCTCCAACGCATGTAGGGGACAGACTACACATGTACGGTCGTGACACAGACTCCATAGGACATGTTATCTATGCTGTGTATTGGTGTGCCATGGAACCTGTGTGGCTGCTACAGTTGCATGATATGCCTGTGTAGTGACATAGCAAGGGTGCCATTGCACACAATGATAGCTGTGATGACTGCCTCATTCAGTATAGTGGTGACAGTCTGGAATTTACATCCCACACCTGTTGATGTTGGCTGTACAACAGTGAATGCATCCCCACATCTTACCGACCAGTGAGAGTCAAAGGCTACACTACTCTCTGGGTCCATAGCTCCATGTGTAATGGCTCAACTGTGTTTGGTGTGTGGACACTACAGTATTTTACAGGGATAGATGATGTCCCACAGGATAGTATTATGCAATCATTGCCAGTTAGTCTTTGTCAGTGGCTCAAAGTACAACTGACTGTGTCTTAGGCCATTTTGGATGCCTGTTGGTTCTGTGTGGGAGTCTACATATTAGGAGCAGTCGCAATCACCTGCTAATGTACTCAGTCAGAGGTCACTTGCACTGGCTGTGACTGCAGAGAGGGAATAGGTAAGAAGGGGTATGCCAGTAATGGAGGATGATTAACCCCACTGGTGACTGGCATCATTGCAGCGCAGGTCTCTCACTACTATCCTCCCACAGTATGACTGTCAGATACTTGCCTATCCACCACCTGACATAACACTCTGTACATGATGTACACAGTTACCAGCAAGGCCTGCTGGCCTAATATTGTCATACACCTTGGCAGGGCATGGTTGGGGGAGTGAGACACATGTCTGACATGCATTGCATAGTGTGACACTCAATGGGCACTGCCGGTTACAGCTGGTAGGCATAATCTGGCCT
This sequence comes from Protopterus annectens, assembly GCF_019279795.1. Lineage (NCBI taxonomy): Eukaryota > Metazoa > Chordata > Ceratodontiformes > Protopteridae > Protopterus > Protopterus annectens. Next base: position 648,766,442 of record NC_056733.1, on the reverse strand, counting down.
TGAGCAAACATAACAGTGTTTGGTTCAGTGTCACTAGGTGTACAACAGTGCCAGTGCTCATATCCATGCTAACTATCATGGCATTTCAGGTGACATGGCTCAGAGATATGGGAACACCAGTTGGCACTACCAGGTAGTTGTCTTCCATGCAAGTAAGTGTTGCAGTTACTTCTAGCATGTTGCAGGAAGACAGTCATGCAAGGTGTCTGTACAGAGCACAGACAAACATGTTAGGGAAGTGTAATAAGTACACACTGTGTTGTTTAGTTATGCTGCAGCTCAGTTGCCCAAAGGATGGTCCAGGTCCTTACCTACAATGCCCTGCAGTGCTGCTGTGACATCCCCACACTGAGAACCAATGCAGTATATTATGTGTTTACCAATATGGGTGACCAGAACAGCCCCCCCCCCCATGTGAGGTCCTCCCTGGTGGGATCTGGACACAGATCAGTCTCCTTAGAACTACTGGCAAGTAGCCCCCTTGCAGACACTACAGACATATATGTCAAGATAGCCATTTATCACCTCCAGTGGGATGGTTGACTTAGCGTGACTGCACCCCGCTTCAGATGGGACAGGCACGTATGCAGAGCTCTATACCCATGCATTATGTCAGCAGCATTACAATGGCATGAACTTGGCTGTACATGACAGAAGGGACACAGCCTCATCATGTTTCAGCAAACTTGAGTGGTGGACAACTGCCATTAGCAGGCTGTACAGTAACAGGTGGGTAGTGCTGTGTGACAGTTGGGATGAGGGTGCCCCCCCTTACATGGAGGCACTACCTCCTCAACTAAATGAAGCACGTACTGTTGCTATGATGTCGAGTATACACGGTAAGTGACACAACTAGCCACCCACTCAAAGCAGAACTACAACATGTAGTGTACTTACATGTGTGACCTCAAAGGATAGGCCCAGATTGTCTGTGACCTCATACGTCATGATGCCACATTTAATGGGTCTGGACTCATTCCTGACCTGTACACCCACACTATCTTCATCAGCTGCACTCCCTTGTCTCCATCACGTGACATATGACATTCCTACAACCTTTCCCATAACTTCCATATATACAGAGCAGTTCCTAACTGGCCTGTCAGTGGAGGATACACAGCATCTATCACACATGCTAACATTCCAGGCTGCATCCCACATGTGATCTGACAAGGATTACTAACACCATTGGTACACCCTTGCAATCATACAGATACTACTGGCTGCAAACCAGCTGAGTAGACAATGGCAACTGTTATACCCCTGCACAGAGGTGGTGCATCCACTGCCTGACATAACTGTACACCTCTTTGTCTGAGTATCCATATCTGTATGGCTGTAGGAGTGATAATCATGGAACTGATTAGCACACACATATGTGCTCTACACACAGTTGACTGTACACAATTTGGATGTGTGACAGGGAGAGCATGATTGTTACATGTGGACATTTCTGAGACAGTGACCATGGCCATGGGTGAGGGTACATCAGGGCATACAACCCCCTAGACTCAGCCAAGCCATGTCACTACATCCCTCGCTCAGGCAACATTTACAAAGCACCCACTTAGGCATCCATGATACTATCATTGTAGAAGTCACAAAGTGGCCAATTGCTGGCACACATATGCAACATAGGGACATCTGCCCCCAATAGCTTTGTCTGCAGTGGTGTTCAACAGGGTGCAGTCCTGGGTCCTCTACTGCTTGGAATCCATTCAACCACAATGCATGCAACTACTGACTGACTGTGGCCAACAATGTTGGCTGATGCCTGCAAAGTGTGAGCACTCAGAGTCTCTGTAGTATGTCACTATCCTGCAAGAGGGTATTGTGAACACATCTCTGGTGACATTGTAATGGTCATTAACTCCATGCAAATATATATGTAATATCAGTTCCATTAGTTAGACCTATGTACCTGGTAAGTAGCAGATCAGTTGCAACATGTGATGTACATAGTCAAGGATGAATGAACTGGTCACACATACCTGGTCACACAGGTTTACACCTAATGTGCCTCAGATCATCATGTCTCTGCAGTGGTATGGCAGGAATCATATGGCATAGCTGAGGCCACAGTCATCTGTACTTGACATGCTCATAACCTCCAAGTACTATTCCCTCAGCATCTCAATATCTGAGTGCAATGGCCATTTGGTGTTGTACCTTTCCAAGCAATACTGGCAATTGCAAACAACAGTATGGTCCCTCAGAAGGTCACTTCACATCTCCAGTATGTGTTCAATGGGGATAGTCTGCAATGAATGTTATTGTCAACTGTGGCATATAGACTACGCAGAGGTGATCTCTGCCTTACGTACAGAGCAATGTGTGATCCTGCTTTATTGCATATGCTGCCTATCTGTAGGAGACATAATAGATGCATAACACACTGTAAGGACATTAACCTAGTATGTGACATTGGTACTACCTGCTTGTGGGAGAGATTTGTCTAGCAGACTTAAACTCACCCTTGAAACAGAACCCTGCCTAATGGCACTCAGAGCACCTCAGTGGACCTCATCACATGCCATCTTTATGAATGGCTGGGTGACTGTTATCTCAACACAGGGCATCTACCTGTGTCTCTCTTGGACTGGGGCAATATTTGCTGATCCTGTAACTACAGGTATAAAGGTGTCTATGATTGTGAGGGCTGTATGGCCATTATGCCAGTGACATTCAAACAAACTGTGGTTCCATAACATGATGTAAAATGCTCTAACAGGCTCACACATGACCATGGCTACTTTGAGGCTAGCACCACTTCCAATCACTGTGAACAGGACATGTCAAGGCACACAAGTAGTGCAAGTTGGCTGTATGTAGATGAGAACACTTACCTATGTAATGGTACACACTACAGATCACAGTACATGATGCATGGTACATACCTCATGTCTGCTAGTACTATCAATTCAGGACATGCTATGCTTGATGACATCAGCAGGCCTTGTTGTGGTCAGTCCATGGGGAGCACATCAAATGCCACAAATAAAATACTGCAAAACCATACCTATTTCTGTGTTACCAACATGATCACATTTATGCCATTGGGACACACACACACACACACACACACACACACACACACACAAATATATATATATATATATATATATATATATATATATATATATATATATATATATATATACACACACACACACACACACACACACACACACACACACCATGTAGCCTGCAGTGAGATTAGAACCCCTACCTATCTAGTCTTGCACACTGTAGGTCACAGTATTAATTGCATGCACCATGGCTTAAGTCCTGATACTATACTGTCAGCTGGTAGTCTTAAGTTGGATGATGTCATCAGGCCTTGTAGAAGAGGGCAGTGTGGAAGTCAGCCGCAAGTTACAGGGCCAAAATGTGCATAACCATTGCAGGTAAAGAACTCACAAGGGCATGGTAGTTATTTTGCAGGGGTGTACACACACACTCACCAAGTTGCTTGCAGTGAGATTAGAACCCCCTACCTATCTAGTCTTCCACATTGCAGATCACAGTATTAATTGCACGTGCTATGACTTCAGTCCTGATACTATACAGTCAGCTGGTAGTTTTAAGGTGGATGACATCGGGCCTTGTAGAAGAGGGCAGTGTAGAAGCCAGCAGCAAGTTACAGGGCCAAAATGTGCATAGCCATTGCAAGTGGATAGTTCATGAGGGCATGGCAGTTGTTTTACAGGGCTATGAACAGACACTCACACATGCACCAAGTAGCCTGCAATGAGATTAGAACCCCTACCTATCTAGTCCTACACACTGTAGATCACAGTACTAATCACATGCACCACAGCTTAAGTCCTGATACTACCCTGTCAGTTGGTAGCCTTAAGGTGGATGACATCATCAGGTATGTAGAAGAGGTCAGTGTGGAATCCTGCAGCAAGTTACAGGGCCACAAGGTGCATAGCCATTGCAGGTGGATAGCTCATGAGGGCATGGCTGTTGTTTTGAAGGGGTACACACACACACGCACACACACACATATATACTCACATCCACCAGGTAGCCAGGAATGAGATTAGAACCCTTACCTACCAAGTTGTATTCACTATAGATCACAGTATTTGTTGCATGCGCCACAGGTTGAGTCTGTTGTCTATGTAATTGCAGGCACAGTACTTGTGCATTGCACAAACTAGACTTGTGTTGAACAGCATCTGTGGTCTGCAGAGTAATATTGCTTTGTACTATTTGCATCTAGTATCCTAGCAGTGGAATAACTGTTATTATCCTAGCTATGTGTGTACATTTACCAGTATGGCCATATGTGGCTGCTTGCAGTTAAATGGGTAAACATGTGGGCAAGTACAATGTGCTGTGTCCATGCCCCCATTGACAACATTATACATTATACCACTTGCTCACCTGCAACTCTATACGTGGTGACATCCAGCTGGTACAGGGGTCTGCAGGTAATTGGATTATGTACTGTTGTGCCCTTAGTTTGGATCCTTTGAACAACAGTATGGATGTGTGATAGTGCAGATTTACTCACCATTATTAGGGTATGTAGGACAATACAGACATCCACACCCATATGTCTGTAATTAACAGGGATGTACATATACATCTAGCTGTGTGTGTTGTTATGTAGCTATATGGGGAGAATCTATGTATCATTGTGATATGTATAGCTGTATATATCGGTGTATATTGATTTGATACTATATAGTGATAGATATACTATGTATGTGAGAGAGAGAGACAGTGACAGAAGGTTATGTATACATATATGTATGTATGTATAGACATATCTATATATAACAGGTCAGTCTGCTGATGGGGCAACAGAATTGCACTCATTTTAACTAAGTGTTTGGGCATGCCCAGTGTGACTGTTAGTACTTATACAGTGACTCCAGGTTACACTTACCTGTACTCCAGTCTGGGATTTTGTGTGTTACAGACTATACCTCTGAAATGTCCAGAGTTTCACAGAATGCCCAGAGTTTTGGCTCATGGTCTATTCCTCATAAAATTTGTGGTTTTCTGGCAAATTACTTGGATGAACTTAGGACTGACGTCACTAAATAGTGACATACATTTGAGTGTCTGACTTCAAATCCTTCAGTAAATTGTTTATTGAAACATAGCCTTTGTTAGTTTAGCAACTGTTTACATTTATGAGAGCAGTATTTAACATATGGTCCTATTTGTGGGCCTTTGCCCCCCCCCCCATTTATTTAGGTTTTGAACAGATTTCTTGCACTAAGAGGTTGAGAGGTATGTTACAGACATTGACATCTGTCCCTGTTTCTGCAGTATTGCACATCATTCTAACTGTCCACAGCATTCCCCAGCTGTTTGCTGTACTTAATATGCGACTGAGGTTCATAATGTTACACCACACACAGACGATAGTAGGTAGTCCATTATCCAAACTAACTGGGACCTAGGGTAGTTTGGATAATCAAACTGTTTGGATAATCAAACATATAATTGAACTGGATAAAATGTTGTAAAATCTTTTTTTTTCTGCATGCAGGAATACACTTTTCAACCATTCAGAGATTCCAATAGACAATAAAGAACATTTTTCACACATGAACTGGCTATAAGCTCAAAAAACATGGTCAAGCGAATACGTATAATGTTTACATATTCAGGCTTCATGATTTTTCTTACCCGAAAGCTTTGGAAGGCTGGTTCGGATAATTGACATTATGGATAATCGACTCTCTACTGTAACAATCTGTGAAAACACCAACATAATAATACTACACATGCAACAGATGTGCCTACTTCCAGATTAGAAGCATCAACACCATCACCCATGCTAACTTCCCTAGCCCACTGAGCCACACAGGCTGCCAGCATGTGATCAAGTTCTATGTTACAGCCCTGAGATTGCCTGGTGTGCTAACATACCATTGCTGACTTACTTTTAAAGCAGTTATATGGGAATACTGCTGTGCTGGGGTTGGGGGAACAACAGCACATGATCTGGTGGGATAGGCAGTAGTCAAATATCATGTGACCTGACTGTTTAACAACTCCCTTGACTGATGTAGTGCATATTCCAACCATGAGGCCTAGTGATTATTAGGGAGAACATACTATTGGACTAGGTACCTGTAGTCCCATGTGGATGTTACTTCTGTCCATATAGCCCACTATACTTCCTTGCATAACTGCAGCAGATCCATACATATGATACCATATTATAGTAATCCTTACAAGTAGTGTGTAGGTTAGAGACGTACCTTGTGAATGCAGTAGTTGACAGGACTTTAGCTCAGGGCTGACACTGTGTGATGCAAGCAGTACACAACCAATACATGGGTAGATACAGGTAGTGTGGGTTGTCTGGCATCAACAATTTTACTATGTGTATGTCAGTCAGAGTAAGGTGTCAGTCTCTAGGGCCCTAGGTTGTCAGTGAATGTGCTATGCATTGTCTCTTAGCAAAAGCCAGGCTGTACTAGGCACCACTATGTCTGCCTACAGGGACATCATCAGGGGGTTCTTCCTCTGAGTCTTCCTGTAACTGTGGCTGTTGCAATGTAGGCACTGGTGGGGGCTTGTGTATCCCTTCCCTTTGCTGATCCTGCTGCAGCTGTTTCCACAGGATCATAATGTGAACATATGTGCACATGTGGCTGGAGAGTACTGCAGGGCTCCACCAGATATTCAAGGCACTGAAACTGTGATGTCACAAGCCCAAACACATGCTCTATGATGTTCCTAGTTTGTGCGTGTGCCTCATTATGGCATTCTTCAGTGGATGTGTGTGCATTTCTGATGGGTGTCATCATCCATGGTTCCAGTGTGTAGCCAGTATCCCACAGTAAATGGCCATGTGAGATGTCCCCCTAGCAAACATCCGGTACAGCTGTGATGCATGCCAGATATGGGAGTTGTGACAACTGCCAGGGCTGCCAGCACACACATTCATAATAATGCCTTGGGCATTGCACACAACCTGGCAGTTGATGGAGTGGTACCCCTTGTGACTTGATGTGTACATGAGTGCAATCAATGGCGCCCAGTACCTCAGGGTAGTGTGCTACAGAGTAGAAGTGGTGCATATTGCTGGCCCTTACCTCAAGGGTGAGGGGAAAATAAATGTGCTCACTGGCATGTGGTAGCATGGCATCCATGAACTGGTGGAGTATCCTGGAAGCAGATGCCTGTAAGACCCCATCATGTCCCCAGTTGGTCTTTGGAAAGTACCTGTAGCTAGTATCCTAAGGGCTACACATACTTTTGTTTCCACTGGGATGGGTTCCCCTCTGTTGGCTCTGGGTCTGAGTTGAGGGCGGCAGAGCTCAGTGAGTTCTTGACTATGTCCCTGTTCACCTTGTAGCACTCTACAATCTCCAACTCATGTATCCCCTGGAAGGTTACCCTGGGCCTGAACACTCTTCTCCTTCTCTGTCTAGGCCTATTGTCAGCAGCAGCATTGACTTCAGCATGTAGCATATGCAGATGTAGCAGACTTTCAGCAACCCCTAGCATTCTCTCAGTTAAAATGCTCAAGTCTGTACTTCAATGGTGCAGAGTATGAGGGAAAAATCAGATTGTAGGGAGTAAGCATACTTTATAGTGCTCTGCTGTAGGTGCTGACTGTCGGATTGGCTACCTATGATGCATTGCACCTGCCTAGTATATCATTAACATAATTTAATGGCCCTAGTTTAGGTTAAACAGAGGTCAAAATCAATTAATATGTTATTGGCTTTTAGATAAACTCAGCACTGCAGCACTTCACGCAAGTGCGCACCCCATAGGTAAACAAAGCTTAGCAGTCAGTGTACACACCCCCACAGACTTCCATGCTCAGCACAGCTATGCACCATGCAAACACACTGAAACATGCTCCCCTTAGCTAAACAAGGCTTAGAAGTGAGTGCACATATCCCCTTCAAGGACACGCTCAGCAATGTGGTATGCTATGCAACAGGCTGAAATAAGCTTAGAAGTCATTGGACACACCCTCCCCTGATTTCAGCTAACTCCTCTGTAAACAACAATATAGTTCTCTGCCTACATGAAGGGGGATATGCATACATGATCACCCCTTAGTGATATTCAGTAACTCCACCTCATTTGCATAGGGATCCATGCTCGCAGCCTGGAAACTACACACTTCAAAGTCCTACCATGTTAGCAGCAGCACCAGTGCACCATTGCAGATACTCCATGCATGGTTCTGTAATACATTTCTGTCACATCATATTAATTTTGTTTGTTCCACTTGTTTATGTTTTTATAAATCATGTTTGTGCACTGTGGCTCACCATGCAAACACGCACAGATTGTTAAAAAAAATAATAATTTAACTTATTTCCTTTAATTTGTCAGACACACAGAAGATAGTTTCACTCATATCTGTATGTCCTATGCCATTTCTGTCCCTCTATCTACATTTTTACAACCCCTTTTGTCTGTCTATATTCTGATAAACAGCATTTTTCCATGTACACTATGGACACTGATATGCGGTCTGCAGAGCTGCCTATCTGCTTGCTGGATCGCTCTACCTGTCTTATTTGCATGAAATGCACCTGCTTATGAGGTGATTTGGATGCCATGGAAGTTTCCATGTTGGGGCGCTCGTGCTCACTGCTCAGCAGCCCTTACTAAATCTAAAAATGTTCACAGCCATGTTAGCAGCATGGTGTGTTGCCTACATGCTACATGGAAAAAATGTGTAGGCTTTATTAAATTCCCCACTTAATGAAATCAGATACAATGTAAAAGGGACATTGACAAAAATACTTGAAAAAATATGGCTTTGGTTGTGGGTAAAAGAGTGGGAAGAAATACTTAAAATATAAATATCAATATAATATGGATGTGGGCAAAAGAGTGGGGGGAAATACTTAAAATGGAAATATCAATATACTGAATGATGTTAAAATATGCAAATATGTAAATATGTAAAATATGAATTGTATATATATATATATATATATATATATATATATATATATATGTATACAAATAAAAAAAACTATTCATCATTGTTGTTAGTGGGACCCATTTTGGAGGAGTACTTCCTGTTTCCATTGCAGGTTCAGAGGTGGCCTGGAGAAATAAGGAGTCAGATGGAGAGAGGAGGAGATGATGGAGTGGTAAAACAAACGAATGGGAAACCAAATATTGAGACTAATGAATGTATGTAGGATTCTGAGGAAATGTTTCAAAGAAACCTGTTTTATGGAGATGAGTCAGCAAATAATGGCTTTACAATTACAACCCTCCAGTCAGGAGAGTTGTGGGATGATTTACTTAAAGAAATGGTGATGCATATTGAGCCAGAAAATGAAGGAGATGTTTCCTGGGGGACAGTATGGATAAAATACAAAAGGAGGATGAGAGACAATCCTGAAGAATAGTGGTGAGGATAGAAAATAAAACATATACAGAGAAAGTAAAAAGAAAGCAAAGGTTGAGTAGCTAAAACAGGGCAGACGAAAATGGGAAAAGGAAGTATGTGGTAAGCATTCAAAGTAAAGAAGACAAAGAAATGGACAGGTATAAAGAATGGGGCAATTTAAAAGATCCTTTCAGTGTAAAATCACATGAGGTAACAGCATTTATTCTTATTAACAAAGAGACATTTTGTGATATTATATTTGAGACTGTTTTTTTCAATGGAAATTTTCTTGGAGAATATGAAAAAAGGAAAGACTGTAACCCATGGAATCCTTATGTGATAAAAGCATTTAACAAGGAAACAAAAAGAAGATTCATGGCAATTTCAACAGATGTAAAAACACAGACTTTGAAAGGACATTTGAAAGCTTTATGCAAAAAAGAACTGGACATTGCAAAAGTTTATGACAAAATGGGTTTATGAATTGGTGGGTGGGACTGTAATATTGTGTTAAAAATAGAAAAAGAAAACAATTATAAATATACCAAACATGCTAAATGCGGAAGGGAATGGGGTGTTGTAAAATACTAGAAACAGCCCAAAACAAGTTTTTTTTTTTTTTTTTTGTGGAAAAGAAGGACATTTGATAAGTAATTGTGATGAAAGAAAATGTTCTACTTGTGGGGAAATGGGACATGTTACAAAAAGTGAATTAACGTGTATAAATGTAACAAAACTGGACAGTTATGGATTGATTGCAAAATGAAAATAAAAGTAAGGAAAATGAAAGAAAAGAAAATGAACAAAGAGAAGACATTTTAGAAGTAGTAGAAATAAAAGAAAAATTAGATGAGAAAAAATAATCAAGAGGACAGAGAAAAAGGTTCTGAAATAAATGTTGAAGAAAACATAAACTAAGAGGTAGCAAAATGAAAAAATATATTGGTAAAAGGGTAAAAGACAGAAAAAGAAAAAGTAAAGGGATAAGTACAAAAGAAAAAAGAAAGAAAATTGATAAAAAAGAACATATACAGCTAAAGATTTGGGCTTGGTATAATAGTTAAGATGTTTGAGTCACAGATACAAGATACAGTGTTTGATTCTCATCTTTTGGGGGAAATTGGTTAAGCTTAGAATGGCCTATTAAGAAAGCTAGCTATAAACTTATGAAACTATGACTCTAAGGAAAATGGAAATTTTAGAGTGCTTTCCGCAAATGTGAATAGAATTAAACATATAGTAAAGAGAATAGGAATTTTAGAGTGGTATAATACATATGATGTAGATGTAATTATATTACAAGAAATGGAGAAAGATTACAAACAGATAAACTATGGCGAATAAAGATAATCAGAATCTAGAAAATTAGAGATGTTCAGGAATAACTGTATTCTGTAGGACACAGTAAAAATATTAGATGTAACTTTAGCAAAAAAAAGGGAAGATTAACCATTGTATATTTAAAATGGAAAGAATAAGTATATAGAATTATAATATTATATGTCTAACTGAATTGCAAAGAAACCAAAAGTTTATTTCATCAGATTTTAGACTATGTAGTGATAAATATGAGTATTATAATAACAGGAGATTTTTATTGTGATGTAAGAAGCAAGTAAAATTAAAGGAAACAATATAAGAACAATTTGATGATATTATAAGTTGTGGTAAGTTAAAACTTTGGAAGAAAAATGCATGGCCTTACAAAAGGAGTATGTATAGAACTGAAACAGACTATTTTATAGTGTCAGGAGATTTAGTTATATGAGAAGGGGATAGTTGAAACAGGATTTTTCAATCATCTTGCAATATCACTAGAGATAAAGGAAAATAAGGAATATATAAAAATAGGCAAAGGAATAACAAGAATAAATTAGAAAGCATGGAATGAAGAAGGAAAGAGATTAGTAATATAGTTATGGAAAGATCATATTACTATATGAACGTTTTATAAAAACTGGTCTGAATGGTGGATGATATTTACGAAAAAATGTAAAACATGTTTTTTACAGTGAAAATATGTGAGAAAGGTAGAGAAAGAAAAATTATATAAGAACATATAATGCACTGAAAGATTTAGAACATAATGATAAAAAGCATTTTGACAAAGAAAAAGAATTATATGAAAGAAATCAAGAAAAAATACAGTAATTGTTATATAAGCAAAGATATTTTTACAAGGAAAAAAGAGAAGTATCAAGTTACTTAAGCAGATTAGCAAAGGAAGATGGTAGTGTAATGAGAGAAATAGAAAAAAAAGACACAAAATGTGAAATAGAAAGAACTCACGAAAAGATTATGAATATTGTGGTACAATATGTAAAAGAAATGTTTACAGAAAACAAGAAAGTACTGAAAAAAACAATGGGCAGGATTCACGAAGGCTTGCACGGAGTCTAAGATTAGTGTAAGACTCCATGCAGCCTTCGCGATCCAGGAACAGCCCTAAATCCCGTGTAAGAGACCAGCTAAAACATCTCTTACACTGAGTGGGCATGGATATGCTAATCACCTCACTTGCAGCCAAAAGGCATGCAAATGAGGTAGATTAGCGATCCAGGAAGCCCAAAGCAGCATGTGTAAGAGCCGTTTTAGCTGCAGAAATGTACTCAGTTGACAACTGAGTACGTTTCTGCAAAAAACACAATGGAGCCATGTCAGTTCCAAATAAAGGGTGCATATGTGTCAGGCAGCATGCCAATGGCCAAATATGTGGCAAGGTACCCCAATGCAAATATAAGAAATATTTTTTTTTTCGGCGATCGCCGATGTTTAAACGCAGCGCAGCCCCGCGCAAACAGGCTGCGCTGTATAAAACATAAAAATGAAGGTTATAAACCCACAAATGTGGGTTTTATGCAATACATGGATTTACAATGCAGGGACCAGCAGACCAAAAACAACATGGCCACCGTTTAGTGGGTGCTAAGGGGGGAAGCTGAGTCTAAGACATGTAACTAAGCATTAGTAGGCAATCTGATGTAAATGAGTGTTAGGATACTGAATTCCACTGTCACATAGCAAATGAGCACATTCTGAGTAGTGTAAGAGATACATAAGGGGGAGGAATAGAGTAGGAGATAGGTGACATCACAGGGGGGAATGGTAGAAAGAATTGCAGTTCATTAGAGGTCAGTGTTACATGACAGATGTCAGACACATATCATGGAAAGAGGAGTGCCACAAGATAAGCATGGGAAAGTCAAGAAATGGAAGGTGTACACTGTTGCTTACACTAAAGTTTCTTGCTGGGTGTGCATGCGCACGTGTGCGCGCCATGAAGCGCGAGTAGGGCAGTGTGCGTGCGTGTAAGACAGACTGAGCATGCGGGAGCCTGTTGGCAGACTTGTAAGACTGTTTGCGCTGGTGTGCGTGCATTTTAACCCGAATAAGCAGATTCTGAACCGTGTAAGCATGTGTGTGCATGTGTAAGCCACTGTGAGCGTGTTTCTGCTGGTATGCGCATTGCTCCCCCCTGAGGAAACAGAAAGGAAAAAGGAAGCAACAGAATTAGTAGGAAGCTAGCAGGGAATACTGCTGGAGCTATCAGGTGAAAACAATTAGAAGCAGGCAATTACAGAGGCAGAATAGTAGCTCAGCCAAGCACTTAAAACTCTGCAAACAGCAGTGCAGGATGTTTCTCTCAAGAGACACTGCAAGACAGGAGTAAGCTATTAGAAATGAAAACTGAAAAAGCTGAACTCAGAGCAGAAATGCTAGGGGCTGCCATAGCTGTCATAAGGAGACATAGGCTACTTGCTGAGGGTGGTGACAATGCAAATGGTGCCAGACAACCCACAGTGAGGAGACGGAGAAGAGTGTACAGGCCCAGGGTCACCTACCACGGGTTACATGAGCTGGAGATAGTAGGGCGCTATAGAGTGGACAGAGACCTCCTGCAGCAAATTGTCAAGCTGTGCAGGCCACGCCTCACACACAGAACCAACAGAGGGGAACCCATCCCAGTGGGAACCAAGGTATGTGTTGGCCTAAGAATACTAGCAACAGGTACCTTCCAGAGACCAACTGGTGATATGATGGGGATATCACAGGCATCAGCCTCCACGGTACTGCACCAATTCCTGGATGCCATGTCAGCACATGTTGGTGATCATGTATATTTCCCCAATGCCTGTGAGGTATTGGCCAGCAATATGCGTCTCTTCTAGCAAATAGTGGAATACCCTGAGGTAGTGGGTGCAATAGACTGCACGCACATATGCATCAAAGCACCAGCCGGTGAGCGGGGTAGGGCCTACATTAACCGCAAGGGCTTCCCCTCCATCAACTACCAGGTCGTGTGTGATGCCCAGGGAATAATAATGAATGTGTGTGCTGGCTGCCCTGGGAGCTACCATGATTCCCATATCTGGCATTTGACGCAGCAGTACCAGACATTTGCCAATGGGGACATCCCACATGGACACCTAGTGGGGGATGCAGGTTATGCACTGGAGCTGTGGCTGATGACACCCATCAGAAACGCACACTCACTTGAACAGGAATGCCATAATGAGGCACACTCACAAACACGTAATGTAATAGAGCGTGTGTTTGGGCTGCTCAAGTCACGGTTCCGGTGTCTGGACACATCTGATGGAGCCTTGCAGTACTCACCAACTACATGTACCCAAATTGTCATGGTATGTGCTATGCTACATAATATGATCTTGCGAAAACAGCTGCAGCAGGACCAGCATAGGGCCGGGCCAAACAGCCCCCCACCATTGCCAAGGCCATCACAGGCAGAGTGTGACTCGGAGGAGGAACAACCTGAGCCTGCCCCAGCAGGCAGAAGGAGGCATGCCCAGTATGCCCTGGCCTTGGCAAAGAGGCAATGCATAGCACATACACTGGCTCAGTAGGAACCCTGGGAATGATACCCCTCTGACTCACTCATATAATAACAGGGATGCCTAAAATGACATAACCTGCTCTCAAACATGTACAGGGTGTGTAGTATGTGCATCCGACAGAGGCAGCCCTGCAGCACCACCTGAGGCATGAATGCCATGTGTTAAGCAATGTAACACCATGTAGTATATGCACACTTGATGACCCTGACTAACATCCTACCCTCACCAAGTATGATGCCACAATATGACGATGAGATGATCAATTGCAATAATTGGCTGAAGTATTGCAGTTAGTCAAAGGGGATCCAATGTGTGCCAGCCTGGGATGACATGCTGAGCATGACATGATGCTCCACCTGCTAGGGGTGGCATGCACCTATCAGTCCAGGCCTTATGGATACTGGCAAAGGCTGCTGTTACCCACAGCGTGCCCTGAATAGGTAAGGCTCAAAACACAAACCCACCTCCATAGGTATCACAAGGGATAAGAAGCTAGATGTAATGCTACCCAATGCCAGAAGTCTAAACAGCAAGATGCATGCAGTCTAAACTCCTCCAGTATGGAGAATGTTGATATCTGTCCTGTAATAGAAAACTGTGTCAAGGCTCACAACAGCACCGTAACACTACCAGGTTACACCTCATACTGTGCTGTACAGCCTCAAAACATGGAACAAGCTACAAAAGAAGGGTGACTAGCAATAATTGTCAAGGATAACCACACTCCCATGTTGGTACAACAACAAGAAGCAGCATGGACTAGCCATGGTCAAGTAACAGTGGCTAAAACTGCCTCCCAGTTTATAGCCTGCTGCAGACTACCATCCTAACACCAGGAACTGCACCTGGCCTATGTTGGAATACATGAATATATCAAGCCCTCCAAACCACATTATATTGTGTGACTGAAAATACCCAGACATAGACTGGGAGCATTATACTAGCTCCAACACTGTAGGACAAAAGTTCCTAGAATCCATAAACCAAAATGCCTAGGAACAACGTACCACTCCCACAAGAGGGGTAAGCATACTGGATGTGATAATCAGCAACATGGGTACTGGATGGCAAGATGAGAAGTGTATCCCTCACTGGTAAGACCAGACCATAGAGTAATCACACTGGATATACACATCCTGACCACAGTCCCTGGCTAGAAAACCACAGTGAAAAACATGTGTAAAGCAAAAGTTGCACTCCTCCAAACTGATGTGGAATCCATTAAAGGCCCTGTGCAGGTGCAAAATATGGGCCACACCTCAGAACCTGTTATACAGGCATTCCATGAACACTGCCAGGAATGCTTGGATTATGCAATCCCAAATAAAACCAAGACACAATGCCATACATGCAGGCATCTGGCATGGTGGACTCCAGCCATTACCAAACCATGCAAGAGAATGAGGAAGCTACTACATGATAGAGCAAACATAAATGGAAGTAATCACTGATCAGTAGTATGGCAATAAAATATGTCCACACATACAATCCACTAAGGCCAGCTACAACAAGTTGTATCTGTGAATCTTGAGGCAATGTTACACCTGCCCCAAGTACACAGACAACCCTGAACTCCCCCCAAGAAATACAAATATATGTGAGAGATGCAACCATTTATCCAAACCGGAGGCTGAGCTCCCTCAATTCAGCACTGTCAAAACTAGTCAGGAGGAGAAGGTAACCACACACACCACAAACCCAGTCCCACATAGACCTATCACAACTGCAAACCAAAGACATAAACACAGAAAAACATTCCCGGAGACCCTAATTACAAACACACCACACCAACAAAGGCCTCCAAAGCAGACACCCAAGCAACCACAACCTCCAAACATAGCACATGCAACACATAGTACACAAAGCTGGTGTGCCAAACAGTCACAGGCCAGAAGGAGAAACAACATGCCTGATACAGTTGTAATAGGTGACTCCATAGACAGGCAAACTGCTGTCCTGCTCACCAGACTGAACAAGGGAAAGGGTACAGTAAGCTGCCTGTAGGCTGCTACAATACGCCACATAACACAAGTACGCAGGTCACCCCAAAGCAAGTAGAAATATGATGCAGTCATTGTCCATGCTGGTGTGAATGACATGAGATGTACCTCCCCGGACTACATGAAAAGAGACATAGATGAGCTCTCTGATTATGTAGTCCAGGACGGTATGACACTGACCGTTTGCAGCATCCTACCCTCACCAAGAATGATGCCACAGTACAAACACAGAATGATCAGCTTTAACAAGTGGCACAAGTACTGGTGTCATTCCAAGGGGATCCAATGTCTGTCTGCTTGGGATGTCATGCTTGACAAGCCACGCTGCTGTTCCAGGGATGGCTTGCACCTGTTACCCCTGGGCGTCTGGATATTGGATAAGGCTTTTGCCACCTCCATAGAGCCTTTCATAGGCAAGGCTGAAAAGACTAACCCACAACCCTAGAAAACATAAGTGGAAAGAAACATAAGGGTAATGCTGACCAATGCCAGACATGTAAACCTCAATATGCATGCTCCCAAGGCCCTCCCCAGTATGGAGAACATTGATGTCCGTGCAGTGACAGAAACCTGCAGCAAGCCTCCTGACAGCACACCAGCACTACCAGGTTATACCTCATATCATGCGTTATGGCCCCAAAACCTGGACCAAAACATGAAAGGAGTATCCATATTCAGCACAGACACCCATACATCCAGGTAACTGACAATGCACAAAGCATCGGAGACCACCCATGTGCAACTAACCGTAGGCAAAACTGCTGTACAGTCTGTAGCATGCTACAGACTACACTCTCACACACAGGAACCCCACCCAGCCATCCTGAAGACACTGGACAGTATGAATGTTACACCAAATACCAAACAAGGTACTCACAAATTACCACATAGGTGATAAACCATTATGTATGGAAGGAGTAATCAGGGACCTAGGGACACATGTGGACAGTAACCTGTTATGTGACACTCCCATTGCCAACATGGCTAGGAAGGCTGTCTATATTGGACACCGTATCATGAAAGGATCCACATCTACGTCAACAGAGGTCATTGTGCCCCTATACTGTTCTCTTATCAGACCCATAATCTAGTACAATGCCTCATTTGGGATGTACCTTACCTGACACCTGCTGCAGTTAGAAAGACCTCAAAGGTACCTCACCAAGAGGATAAAGGGTCTCAAATATATGTCATATGCTGCCTGGCTGTAGACACCCCAGCTGAATGCAGTCACATACTGCCTACACAGAGGCGTTGTATGCCTGTTGTACAAGGCCATGTCCAACACAGGAGTAATGGATATGCTCCACCCCAGAAAACCCAAAGACATCGGAGCTGTGAGAGTGAGAGATGTCAACCTCAACACATAATGAAATAGGATGTGCTGGAGGGACAGATACATAACCCAGAGGCTCCCTACACCCTGGAACAGAATCCCACTCCATGTTAGGCAGAGCCCCTCACTGACACTCTTCAACAGGAATCTTGCCAAGTGGATGGATGATCGTAGATGTACACTGGGGGTCTTCACTGTGTCATGTCCAGACAGAGGCACAGTAAAGTAAATCATAAATAGCCATAATATTCACATAGCAAGGGGTGGCGAAAGCCACACATACTCTGGCTAGGCTTATAAATGCCCTAGGGTGGCTAGCCTAGTATGAACCTATGAACCTATGAAGATACAAATTGTACAGGACACTAAGGATAATCACAAGGCTTTCTTAACTGATGGTAGGAACCTTGTTGGGAATTCACAGATATGCTCTGAATCACTCAAATATTACAAACAACATACCAAACATACACACATATTGCCAACATCCAACCTGACAGGTGCAGTGCAACCCCCCCCCCCCCAGAATGCAAAATATCTATCCCAGCAGACTGCTGGCCCCCTGACATTGCAGATGCTGAGGTAACAGCCAGCATCTACAAAGCAAAACACACAGCAGCAATGGTATGAGATAGTGTCCTGGGCTGAGTCCAACATGGACTCCAAGAAGAATGGAATGCCAAATCACACTACTGCTCAATGTCAGCCTTACCACAGGATATGTACCCAAAGAGCAGTGTACAACAACAGTGGTCCTTCTCAACAAAGGTGTTGCCTGAATGGATACTGCAAACTACCACCCCAGAATCCTGACAAGCTTGGTCTGCACAGCTATGGAAAGGATCAGCATGTACCGCAGACATAAAGATATTGGGGACCTACTGACACCGGACCCTACCCAGTGTGGCTTTCTTAAGTGCAGATCCTGCCCCTAAACATGTTTGACTCATTTGAAACAGTCATTAAGGTCATTGATGAGAGCAATGTGGTCCACACAGCATAGCTGGACCTTGCAAAGGCTTCCATACAATACCCCACGTGTTCATTATAGATAAGCTCACCAGCTTAAATATAAACCCCTATGTCAGTAGAGGGGTTGCAAACCAGACCAAGGACAGAACTAACATGGTCAGACATGCTGCAGTCATCAAAAGGGACACATAGAAACAGACAACTGGTGCCATAGCCATGTTAGCAAGCTAATTGCAGAAAAGTGTATAGTCAACCCCTGTGGATATACAGTAAGTGCCCACCAATTACCACATAGGTGTTAACCCATTAAGTACTTAACATGTAATGAGAGACCTGGGGACACAAGTTGATAGATATCCTGCATTGGACAAGCATGTGGCTGTAGTGGTTACAGAAACATACCATATACCCACCTAATCATGAAGGTTGTCAGATCTAGATAAGGGGAGGTCATTGTGGCTCTGCAGTCATCCTTCATCAACGTTACAATTGACTACAATAGCCCCTGTGGGATGTACCTCAGCAGACACCTCCATCAACTGTAAAGTCCCCAAAAGTACCTCACCAGGAGTATCAAAGAGCTTGAACAGATGCCATGTGTTGCCTGATTAAACAAACTACAGCTCCACACACTGCCATACTGCCCACCCAGAGGCAAGCTGTGCCTGATGTATAAAGCCATGTCCAAGCTGGAATCAATGAACATGCATTCACCTTGTACAATCTGAATGGCAGTGAGCTATGCACATGAGAGACCTGAACCCCAGCACTGACATAGATAGGACAAGCTGTACTGAATGATCCATAACACAGAAGCCACCCCCACTCTTGAGTAAACTCCCAGTACAGGTTAGCCAGAGAGTCACTCATCGACTCTCCTCAAGAGGAATCTTGATGAGTGGATGGGAGATGGTAGGTTTACCCTGGGTATCACTGTTATGTCACGGGTAGACGGAGGCACAGTATACTAACCATGACATATGTCATGGCAAACTCCACTTACAATGTGTGTCGAAGGACAAACACACTCTCCGACTAGCATTACAAATGGCCTAGGGCACATCACTAGTGTTTGCCAATGTACACCTATGTTGTGGAATACACTACCAATGTTGGACAAGCCTGGTTTAAGTAATTCATATCTGAACATAATGCAACATGGTCAGATGTGCACAACTGGCCCCTAACCAGGCTGTTGTGCTCACTATGAAAATGTAAAGCAGTGATAGGACTAAAGCCCAGGATACTGTCCACCACAGTGAAAGTACTGAACCAGTACACTATACGGCACTACAGTGTTAGGTCAGTATGAAAGGATGTTGACAACTGTATGCAAAGTATCCCATGCAAACCCTGCAGGCACAGTATAATCCCTGTTGTGTTCAGACACAAAGCAGTTGGACAGTAACTACACAACATGACACACAACACACAACCATAAACGTGAGATATTGTTGAAGTTCACACTCATCCACAAATGTGGTGGGCTGCAGAGTTCAACATATGGAAAGCTCACACTGGGCATGCTCGCACACTTTGATAAATGAGACATATGTCAGACAACATGCCGTGGAAAGCCTGAACTGGGCATGCTCACACACTTAGGCCAAATCTCAGTTTAGCAGTTGGCCACACATATCTGGTATTTGCACGTGTTATTCTAGGAACCAACCACATTACAGCAATCTGCCCAGTGCACACAGTTAAATGACTACAGAGACATATGTGATATAGTGGATCCCTCTCATATTCAAACGTCTTCCACAGATACAGAAGTTGTTCATAGAAACAGGGAATGCTATGGCAATAAAGACCTGCAAACAGTCTATCAACAACAAATATGGTGCATCTGACAATGAAACATATGGGTGTAGAGGCCAACACTAG